>NW_027271583.1:0-135000 GCF_040938485.1 Diadema antillarum | reverse complement strand
CTAAACTTAAATGTTATCTACACTAGAGGCCCAGGGGCCCTGGGGGTCCTTTTATATCGAAGGCTGCTTTGTAAAATCACTCTGAAGCTCTGCATGTAGAGTCGGCAGTAGTGGATAGCAAATTGAACCTGTGTCAATGACGCTCACTGTGTAAAGCCCGTAAGAACTGTGATTGTCTTGATCTGATTTTCAGCATGTTCATCCATCCATCCTATTATATTATTTTCCAGTGATGGGCAGATAGCTGGTACATTTACATCCATGGATATAGAAGGGACCTCCATTCAGGCATATTCGGCTGGTAGAATTGCATCAATGCAGCACCCACAGATTTTGCATAGAGGTATGATGACACTCGTGCTTTGAGAAAAATGATGATTTCTCTTTTTTTTCATGAAACATTTTTAATATTTTCTTTGTCTTTGTTCTTATGCAAGACTTTGCTGCACAAGATCTTGATTGGTTGCATTGTAGAATATAGGAGGATGAATGTACAGTGTTTTTCCCCAGACAAAGAATTACACTGCACAGGTGCTTTATGGTCATAGATTAATGGATCAATTTCATGTTTTCAATACAATATGTCAATATAACAAGTGATTTATAATTACATGCTGTTGTATACATGCATAAATCATACGACTTCCTGCGCTACAATTTAGATTCACACAGGTTTAGCGCACTTAATAAGAGAAATGTCTCAAAAAGTGGAATGTTAATTTCAGATCATTGATATGCAGTCTTATCAGAGACAGTTTGATTATTTGTGAATCTTTTATATTTGTTTGATAATGGGTTTGGTTTCACAACACGTTCTACAAAAATATCTTTCAGTGAAACGGGGAGAAAAGAGAGAAATGCGTACATGTTTTCAGCAAGTAATCTCTGTTCTGATTTCTTGTTTTGGAATTACATCAAGTACCAGTAGTTGTATATACTGGCCCACTGGACATCCATGGCATCTGGGGGAAAAAAAAAAAGTATGACTGACATATCTTTGCAAAATTATTCTTGTAGGAGATGGACAAGGAATGGACCTGGAAGTTGATTACAAGGTCAAAAAAGGTGAGTATGATCTCATTTATATTCCTCTGGCATTAGGTTGTATGACTTCATTCGGGGAAACATTGAAATGTGTGTGAACTGTTGAAAGAGCACACAGCAATGATCAGTTGATGAGCAAACAAGATTTGATTTCTTGTTGGTCAACAGAGCAGCACCTTTTAAGTATATACAATGAATTTTAATGTAATAGTATTCATTTTTTAGGTTTTCCATTACATTATTTGATGAAGTTGTAGTTCATTTACGTGGATAAAGTATACATGCAAGATTGAAATGTAGTTTCTTAAAAAAGGAAGAATTCACTTGTGGTGGCTTGTCTGCTGCAATATTCAGAAGCACAGACTGCATTGGTATTGCAAATTTGTTTTCATTTTAATCAAGATTAAAGATGAAATCAGTTAACTTTCAAGTGAGAAGATCTTCCTTTTTGCATTGCACATGAAGACCAAGTTCTTTGTTCAAAGCTTTTGTTGTTGTTGTTGTCGCTGTTGATGTTGTTATTGTTGAACAAGATTGGTTAGATGGTTTACTAGGGCAAGCAGCATTTGGTCAATGTATGGGTATTTTTGCTCGGTGATAAATACCTACCTGAACCCATGATTGATGTATCTTCATCACAGTATATTGATGTTCTATGCCATATTTATTTATATTATAATTCAGTTTAGATTATAGATCATATTGATATCATACAGAAATTTGATGTCTCGTTCCGAAGGGTGCCAGAGGTGTAATGTTTTCAGGTTGTCTGTACAGGTGCCTGAATATCAGATCAGTGCCAGTGCATGGGGATGACAGGTCAAGGGACAAGGTTAAAGGTTACTAAATTGTGCAGAAAATTGATCTTTTGACTATGAATGGCAACAGTTATAATTATGTCCAATTATAAGGGATAGAAATGAAATGAAATTGCCTTCCTTTGTTCAGAGAGGATGTAAGAGGTTAATATCAATTAAATTTCATCAAATGAAGGACCATGTTCTTATGACAGGTGTAGTGATTGCATGATAGGTGGGGGCATCACTGTGATCTGCACACAGCAGTTACCTAGCAGTAGTTTCTTTTAGGTCTTATGATAACTTCATTATTGTATCCTTCCTTCTTTTGGTGTGTTCCCTGAAAAGTCTTGGTGTCATGTTTTTAAATCCCATATGCTTGCTTTGTTTCTTTCTTAACGATGAAATTGTCTGCCTGCAGTGACGGATAGGCTATCAGAATGCTTGCATATCGTGGTCAACGAACCTTCCTTGGCTCTGTACAGACTCCAGGAGCATGTACGACGATCCATGCCACAGCTTTCTCAGTGCAAGGTAACTACAGGTGCTACAAATTCACGACTCTAGCCGACCTCTTCTTTTGTCAAGCAGTTGGAGAAAGATCGACATTTTCGAAGGGAATATGAGTATTGTAAAGTTATGCTTCTCAGCCTCTTGTTAACTTTATGACTTGTAACCACAGTCCATATGCTGTAGAATCCCCTAGTGTGTACAGACTTAGATAACTGTTATCATTAGCTGACAAAGTTTTCCCCTTTCATTGATATTAAGTTATTTGCAGATACCCTGTTATTATGGAAATATTTTACATACTCAGTAGTGAAGGTTTCCATGCTAAAATTAAATGCAGTCATTTTTTTTTCTATATTACCACTTATGAATGGACAAGAAAATTTGACAGTAACAAAAGCACTGACATCTAAAAAAAATACTCTATTTAGGTTTCTGTTAATCAGGAGTCACAGGAGCAGAAGACACTCAAATTCATTTCAGGATTTGATCAATGTTGGTGTAATATCTGATGTACATGTAGGTTTTATAAGTTCTCAAGAAACAAGCTGAAATCTTCTCGTGTAGTATTTGTAACACAAGAATATGTGTTTACTATGCATTACTTCTTTATGTGCAGATGGAATTAGCCAGTCTACAGCAAGAAGTACAAGGAAAGTGCCATGATGTGGACTATGCAAAGAGGTGATACATATTAAGTGGATGTTGCTGTTGTACCTTCCTTGTGTGATTCTTCAAAGAAAAGCAGTACACCGAAAACTCCAGACATAAAGATTGATCTACGGTATATCCTATAAAACCAACATAATATTCTGGGCCTTACTGGCCATATAAACAACCCCAAATGAGATGATAGCACTGAATTATTCCCATGACACCTGCAATTACTGCAGTGTACATTCATGCATAAAGACTGGGTTTATAGATACAGTGTACACATCATAAAGTGGTAAAGAATTCATTGATTGCCAAGCCATTGCCCCTTTGGAGTTAGAAGAATGAATGTGAATTTCAGGTCTGCAGTCATTTTGTATTCAGACAAGTAGATACACTATTCGGTGTAAACAGCTTAAAGTCAGTTTCGTTGTATACAATTTGAACTAATAAGTGCAGAGACATGCATGGAACAATTTGAGCTACCAGGTAATAAGTGCACAGACATGCACGGAATGACACCAACATGTTTGTTCCTGGAAATGGAGAAAGATGAAGGGTGAAAAGATAAGGTTTACAGACATGAAATCTGCTACCAAGAGACCGTATACAGTAATGCCGCCTTCTTTTCTGTCTGTCTCTATAACTCGTTTATCCTACTAAATAGAGCTGTTGAAGGTATGTCAGCCAGTGTACGACCTTTCAACTCTATAAACACCCTTCTGAAGAGTGCCATCGTCAACAAGCAACACTTGAACCATCAAGCTTCAGACAGGTGAGTAAGAGAGCTCGAAAACTTAGAGTGAAATGCGTTTGATATTTATGAATACAAGATTATGTGAATGTGAGCAAGTTGTGTAATATTATTTCTCATATGACTGCTGTAATTAGCGTAATGTCCCTCATGTGATTGACATCAACAAATCAATTGTACTCCCCCCTTCTTTTGTAAGATACATATCTCCATTACTCTGCTGTTAAAACATGGTACTGTCTGTTGCTTATTAGTACTTTCACAAATTCCATAAAGAAGCATTTTTGATGATGACCCTTAAAATGTGTACCTTTTCCATGATATGACATTATCACAAAAACACAGGAGCTTAATGAAAAAAAAAGATAGATATTAACATTTCTGTATACTGTACTTGTATTTGTCATCTTTTTGTTGATATAAAGCAGATAGAACATACAACTTCAGTATTGATTTTCCAAATAGTCACATGACCAAAACAGCTGGATTCTCATATTCATATAGGGAAATCTGTTTATTGAAGAGGCCACATTTTGATAGAACTACATGTATCTTTCCTGTCATTTGTGTTCCAGATCACTATTAAAAGACTAAGACATAATACCTTTGATCAGGTGTTGTTGTTTAATTACTTTTATGGAAACAAAGTTTTTCTATTGTAGTATTGTAGATGTCTGATTCCTAAATCCTGTTCTGAACTGAGGCTTGCCTCCATATTGTGGAGATGGACTACCATACGATTATCGCTGGGCAGATCTTTGATAAGCAAGTAGTAACTGGTAATGACAGCACAAAATTCTTCCGTGCTCCATATGCGTAGAGTTTTTTGTACTTGTAAACAATGATTTAAGTATCACACATATGAGAACTGGGGGGGGGGGGGGGGGGGGGGGGGAGGGGGTGTTTCATCAACGCTTGTCGAGTTGTCGGCGCTGACCAATTTCAGCAAAATCCTTGGTTTTGATTGGCTGAGATGCTCTGGTCACTGACTGTTACTATGGTGATTCAAGTTGTCAGCGCCGACAAGCGTTGATGAAACACCCCCCAGATGGTAAAAGATCACACTCCATAGGTATTTCTGGAGTAGTGGCAGGTGTGTAAAAGGGAGTGGACTGTACTTGTAGCAAGCCCTGTGAGGACTGTTGATAGAGGTAATTTGTTACACCGACAAATTTTTGTGCAGTGCGTGGCATTTCCCCCACATTGTGCTCCGAGTGGCAGGTGACAAAATCAAGGTGTTTGCGACATTGCCGTTTCACTGAATCTGTCACTAAATTGCTACTAGCGTAATTTTGTTGAAAGTTTCTAGCATCTGAAGTCACCACCTTGTCCGTAGGATGACCCTTTTTAAGTTCGTATGACATATAGCTTGATGTACACTATAGGTACAGCTAAACCTGCATTTATACAGTGCACTCCCGTTACAACGAACACGGTAATAACGAAGTACATCTTCTGGTCCCAAAATTATCACCATTAAAGTCTATGGTACAAAATTTGCTTATAACGAACACGGTTATAGCGAAATTTCCGTTATAACGAAGTCTTTTTCGAGCACCACAGACAAGGAAAAACAAAAGAAATGTGCTCCGTTATAACGAAATGCGAATTGCTTTCGAAAATACGTAGCGGAACAAGCATTATATAGCGTCTCTGCATGGGTGAACGCTTCTCACCACTGTGTGTTCGCTCCTTGTGTCACGCACACTTTCTGAGGGGAACTTGCATTTATTATTGTAATACAGTTATCCCATCACATTTCACATAGCTTTCCAGTGTATGATGAGTATTCAGCAAGCAGAATATGATATATATACGTGGTTTCCTTGTTTTCGTTATATATTGTATTTGTTCGGTTATAACGAAATTTCGTTATAACGAAAGAAAACTGCCGGTCCCGAGCATTTCGTTATAACGGGAGTGCACTGTAGTGCTCAATAGAAATTGCACCACAGAGAGAAGTGGGTGGCCAGCCATCCTTTCATAATATTTTTCGTACTTCAATGTCTTGCTGCTTGTAGTGGCTCCTAATTTTATGTGATGTCATCACTAAAGGGTGACAAATTCAGATGAGATGATTTCTTTTATTCCAAAGCAAGTCAGTGCCATTTTTTTTTTCATGAGATACTTTGTACTAATATTACATCATTATTCATAGTAGTACCTGCATATATTTTTAAATGCTACACATGGACCCTGATAAGAGCAAACATATTAGATATATGGCTACCACGTTATCTATAATGATGACAGTTTATATTGGTCACTTGTGCTGTTTTTGTTTAATAGTAGCTACTCTGGACAGGTTTAACTGTGCTCAGCTAATATTGATATTAGGGGCTGGGACATTCTTTTGAATTCTTTTACACGATATGTAATGTCTCCAGATGGGAGGTATTGGAGGCGAATGCAGGCACCCCACGCAGCTCAACGGCATCGAGGGAATAGCCCACAGCGTTTGCTGTCGATCCAAGGTTTTATTTCCCTCGACATTGTTTCACGGTGTAGTCTGTTTGTTAACCCTCAAACTCCCAATGTAGTCTTTCATGGATGCATTACTGCATGGCTGATCTTCTGATTTCTGCTACAGCATTGTATCCTCTCCCCCCCCCCCCCTCCATTTTCTTTTCTTCTTCCTGTAATTAATGTGCTGATGTGAAACCCTGATTGTCTATATAGTCCCCATTCCCCTAACCTCCCATTAAACTTTGCATCTAGCATAAAGTATACAGTATGCAGTGTCTGCCATTTTTTTAATTTTATTTGCAAAACTCTTTCACATATTGGAGTTGTGAGATGATTGCGCGATTCATGAAAAGTCATGTCAACCTACAATTTCTTTTGGTATATGTGCCTGTATGTATTCATTGATGTGGAAAATATTGATGTGCATAATCATTAGACACTGCTTTTTTTTTCTTATTTCTCAAAATTTTCTCTGTATTACAGACTTGATTCCTTGTACCTGTACATATACCTTTTATTATATGTATAGGACAAATATGGATTAATCAATCTTTAATGATACAATGCCATGTCATGACTTTTGATATGTAAACATTGATTATCTTTTTAATCTGTCCTATATCAAAGAGGAACCACAATCTGGTCTAATGTGGGGAAGGGGGGCATTTCATGAAGCGTTTCGTCTGACAAATCTATCGGACAACTTTGCTCACAGGTGCAAGGATGTCAGTAGCTTAATACAGTTTGTCAGAAAAAAATATCTGACAAAAACGCTTCATAAAATGCCCCCAGGTGTCTTTACCCTTTGGGTACGTTATATGACCATACTATTTCAAGATGCCTACTTCATGATGTACATGTACAGTATATAGTGAGCAAAACTTTTGCTTAACCTGTTCCGGATTTTTACCACCTGGGGTACACGTACATTGGCGGATGGTATGATTAACTACCCTCAAATTTATCTATCATAATTTCCTTTCATGCAGTTATATCATGGGAAACAGTATATTAAAACATTTGTGTTTCTGTTTTGGAGAATGTAGTAACCAATATTTTACTGATGATAAATAATTATCAGATATTTATTTCATGAACTGGCAGCTAGTGGCAGTACATCTGGCTTGATCTGTCTGTATTAGTAATCATAGATTAACAAAGCAGTCATTTTGAGTAGTCTTCGTGCAAAGGAACTGCCTTTTCATCACATAAATGCAATTGGCTTTCTATTTTATCTTTGTGTGGGTTTATATCAATTTCAGCTGGACTGGGCTATTATGGGCAGCATTGTTTTCATATTCGCATTCTTTCCAGCATTTCGCAGCCGCAGACACGAAGTTCCCTGCAGAGCGTGCAATCCATGCACAACAGAAAGTGATGAGTCTGCAGAGCAGCTGACATCACAATAGTGCATTTGGCACCAAGTTTGACAGTCAGTGAATGGTGACAGTTTGGAAATTGTTTGTCGACTCCATTATTCATCAATTTATATCTTAGCCAAGACTCTAAAGTGACAAAGTGTCATCAGTTGAGCTTAGTATGATATCGACTTGTGGCATCATTGAAGGAATTTAATAATTATCGTAACAATGATAATAATTGCATTTATATGGCGCTTTATACTGGTGTTTCTAAGCACATAATTTTCACTCTGTCCCCCAGATATATCATAAAATGGAGCTCTCATTTATGAAAAAGTCACAACAAATGCGCATAAGAGATCCCATTTCACTCATTCTTTAATAGCAAAGAGCAGGTTGCCTTAGCAAGTGAAGTAGTCCACATGATTGGACCCCATGGAAGACCAGCTAATGCAGCTGAATATGTGCTATCCAGCCATCTTGTTAGGTGGAAATGAGAGCAGATTCTGTGTCCACATTATCAGCAGAGAAAAAAAATAGTGAAGTCAGACAGAACTGTAAAGGTTTCATTAAGAAAATTGGACCAAAATTAAGAAAGCTAAAAGTGTTTACACAAAGCCAGTGGCAGGTGTCACAATGATATTATGCAAATTGGACCTGACTTTGTTAAAATGGAGAAACCTTTTGTGACGAATGTTTTCTTAGACCCGTTAAGGACGGACTGATTTGCTACAACATGTATTTCCCATTGACACCTGCCCGAGTATGTGATACTTGGGGCTCATCCTCAACAGGTGAAGAATCCATAGTGTTTATCCAAGAAAGCCGCGTATAATACTTACAACTGGTTAACAAATTGCCGTACATCAATGTAAGTTAGCACTGAATTGATCAGTGTTTTTCTAGTCGCCGTGATAAAATAAAAAGGGGCATACACGCTCGGGGTGGATTCAAACCAACAACCTCCTGATCACTGGACAGGCATCTTATCCACCAGACCACCAAGCCTCTGCCCGACAGCCAGTGCTGGTTCTAATCCTTGTAGCATGCAGTGGATACTTGTGAGTAAGATGCCTGTCCGGTAATCAGGATATCATTTGCGTTGAATCCAGCTGTAGCATGTATGCCCATGATGGTTTTTTTATGCCTCCGCCAACGGAGTGGCCGGAGGCATTATGTTTTCGGGTCGTCCGTCCGTACGTCCGTCCGTACGTCCGTCCGTACGTCCGTCCCGTTTTGTTTTTGTCGATATCTCAAGAACCATGAGGTGGTTTCACATCAAACTTGGTATGAGGGTATATCCTGGGGGGATAATACTTTGTTTGGATTTTAGGGTCACGGGGTCCAAGGTCAAAGATCACAGGTTATTTTGTGAAAAAAGGTTGAAATTTTATGTTTTTCTCCATATCTCGCAAATTGTTCAAGGTATCTTCATGGAACTTAGTATGTATGCATGTACCGATGGGCAGTGATTATCTAGGGAAGTTGGGGGTCATGGGTCAAAGGTCAGGGGGTCAAAGGTCAAGATCAACTCCTCAAAATATCACTTCTTTCCTTATATTTATGCAATGCCTGAAGGATTTTTTTTAAACTTGATGTATGCATGTATTACCCTATATATATTCTGTGGGAAGTTTCTTGCCAAAAGGTCAAAGGTCAAAAGGTCAAGTAAGGTCAAGTGAAAGTGCTAAATTGCACTTTTTCCTCCATATCTCAAAAGTAACTCAAGGTATTATCATGAAACTTAGATATTTATGCATGTTCTACCTAACAGTGATTCTCTGTGGAACTGTGAGGTCAAAGGTCAAAGGCCAGGTTTAGATAATACTATTTTACCATTTGATACTGAAATTATACTTTTTCTCAATACCTTGAAAATTACTCAATGCATAAACTTATAAAAGGGTCAAAAGTCAAGTTAAAATCATCAGTTCCCCCAAATAACTGCACTCTGACGTTTTAATCATTCATCCAATTGAACCTAGTTCTAGGAAAGTGAACATTCAGCACATTTGTGGCAAACCTGTCATTTTGATATTTTGCCAGTTGTGTGAAACTGTCATCACACATTGTCAAGACATTGTACTATAGACCTATTAGGAGAACCATGCATTATGGCGGAGGCAAACCAGTCGCCGTAGCGACATTTCTAGTTTTTTGTTTTCTGGTTTTTTTTTTGGATTGCTCCTTCTACAACACTGATTAATTCAGTACTAATTCACATCAATATAGGGCAACTTCTCAATCAGTTGCAATAAAACATCTCAGCCTTGGGATTTCATTCATATGAAACTGCAAACCGTTGGTATGACACTATTTTTGCCACCTGTACCACTGACCATTTCATGTGTTTATCAGCTGCTCATCTTTTGTACTTCTTTCTCATGAGAAGATGCTAGTTCAAAAGTTTTTGGTGAAATTCAATCCAAGCATCACAAATGCAACACATATGAACTGTCTGATCAATCCTTTAATCTACAGCTCACTAGCTGATTTTGCCACCCAAGCAGGAGAAAGCTATATAATGCTGTGTGAGCCGTGAATGCAATTTTTGTGGTGATAATGAACAGTTTTGCAGGACTTGTTTTCGTAAGTGATTTTTTTTTTTTCATTTGTGAAATGGAAGCATCAAATTGGACTGACATCTCCACTGGATACACATCATCTGCCATTAATTAGTGTTTGTGCAATATACATTGTACTGATGGTCACAGAGAAGGCTCAGATAAGAAGATGTGAAGTTATATGAAACTGTAAAGAGTTACCACTACTGAAAATGAAGTGCATTTTCAGTACGGCAACATTTTTGGGTCCTGAGCTTTCAAACTTTGTGTATTAGAATGTCAAGTCATCCTGAGTAATCCATGTCAAATCAGCACTTCCTATTAAAAAATGATCAGAAGTGAATGGTAACAATTGTCAATTCATGGCTAGATTTCCGCAAACCTCTTGCAATTAAATCTCCCAATTAAAGTGAACTTTTCATGGCCTGTTTCTGCAGCGAAGAATACAGCAGGCCACAGAATAATGTCACACAGTTGTTGGATCATATTTTCAGTGCAAGCGATAAAATTCTTTGTTTTGAGAAAGTGAAACACCATTCGTACTATAGCCTTCTACCATGAAAACGAGAGTGACCATAGCGCGGTTACTGGACAAGCAGGAGAATAGGTTATGAACATAGCTGCCTGCCATTAAAAAGAGGAATTGATTTGTTTTTATTGACTTCTTCCAGTAGAGATGGTATCTTGTATGATAATATCAGTTGTCTTTGCTCCTCTGGAAATATGCTGTGCACAACATTGCATAATTCCTACGGTTGCAGTGAAAATACAACTTATCGTGTGATGTGTGTGTTTTGTTTGTAGCCTTGCAACCATTTGGCCGTGCTAAAGCTGAATTACTTCACATCATTTGTCCATGAAAAGAATCAAAAGCGTCAAATTCATGTTACGCACAGCAATGTAAGATATGAAGTGATCAAAGAAGACGTGATGAGGCAGATTCCATAGAACTGGAGCTTATTTTAAAAAAAAATAGAAAAATAAGAGAACTGTCATATTTGATTGTGTGGTTGCCAATACCTGTGCTCATGGGCTGCGTTTGAGCATTCAAAAGCAAACCGAACCAAACTGAACTGTACAGTACTGTACCATACCATGCTAGATTGGGAGTGTTCTAGCGCTCTGTGGAGATAGCATACCTCATGAGCTATTTTTGGTCTGGAGTCGCAGATTTTAAATGCTACATACAGGTGTCCCTAACAAAGAGAATCAACTCTTTGTATTATGACATAGTAGGCGTTTTCACATCAGCCCGATAAAAGTCCAAGCTCGAGATATATTTCGCCATTGCGAATTAGAGCGCTATTTCATTTCTTATTCACATCAGCCCAAAGAGAATTAGCCCGAATTTTTTTCGAGCTAATTCGTCAGCTGAGTATGTGCAAACAGCATCAGTAATGTGTGTGCCCTGTCAAAAATTTCTCATGATTTGTGTGCAGTTTGCCTCGATCGATAGGGTCACACACGATAGGCATGATGGGATGCATTATGCTAATTTCTCAAGTCGTTTTCACATTATCAAATAGCGCGCTACTATCCCGCTATTTCAGAAATTTCCCGAGTTGGACTCGAGAAATTTTCTCGATCAGAGCGATACAATTAGCGCGCTATTTTGTGTTCACATTATCAAATAGCGTGCTATTTTGTGATCGGGTTAATTTCCCAAGTCAGAAAATAGCGCGCTATTTCGAAACATCGGGCTGATGTGAAAACGCCTAGTGTGTGTTACGTGCATTCTTCTCATGTGAACAGCTGGTACAGTACGCTTTTGGACCACTTTATGTTCAAGCTCTCTCTGTCATGGCATGTTACTATACAGTTCACTTTTGGATTACATCGAGAAGTGGTCCACTTTTAGCTCGGTTTGGTACAGTAGGGTACGCTTTGGGAGCATTCGAGCACTCCTCTGGCGTGGGTTCAGTACTCTATGCTTTAGGAGAGAGCTTGAATGTACCCATGGATGAACAAATGTGATTGATGCTGATTTAGAAAACATGGTTTATCTCTTTATAGTTTTATCATTTACAGATGTAGTTCGAAAGCCAATCAGATGTAGAGACTATGCTCATTTTCACTGGTATCCTGTAGATCATGATAGTGGTGCATCATCTTGTCAGACACCCACCATTTCATGAGTGAAGCAGTTAATAGTCATCAGTCAGTTGGTCATCAGTTTAGTCATTAGTTAGTCATGTAGTGATGAGTGACCACGTGATTTTATGCACTTACAGGAGCAATTGCTCCTATCAGTCTTAGACATCTGAGATATGACCTATTGTCTTAAAGGACAAGTCCACCTTCATATGTACATACGGATTGAGAGAATGCAGTCAATATTAGTAGAACACATCAGTGAAAGTTTGAGGAAAATTGGACAATCCGTTCAAAAGTTACGAATATTTTAAGTATCTGCGCAGTCACTACTGGAAGAGAAGACTACTACAGTGTATGATGTCACATGGGTACAACTATATAAGGAAACTAAAAAGAGAATTTCACAAAACTTTACTTTTTGAATAAAGTGCACATTTCTTTGACTTGCTACTGACGTATGTTAAGGGTTATATTATTCCCCCTGCCTTCTGAAAGAGAGAAGTCAAATGTTCTTTTGTTATGCGAGATAAATGGAAATATGTTGAATTTTCTTTATTCTTTCTTTATATCGTTGTACTCATGTGACATCACTAGCTATAGTAGTCTTTTCATCCAGCCGTGACTGAGCAGAAACTTCAAAAATTCATAACTTTTCAACGTATTGTCCAATTTTGCTCAAACTCTCACTGATGTGTTCTACTAATATTGCTGCATTCACTCAACCCACATGTCTATGAAGGTAAACTTGTCCTTTAAAACTTGAGAGTAGTTACCTTAAAAAAAGAAATCCCTTGTGAGAGCAGATATACATTGAACTACTTTTCATATGTTCTTTTCATGTTCTTTGAGGCTGTTAACATGGGATGGCAAATCAACTCCACTGGCTGCCAGGGAGTGTTCACATTCAGCAGCATCATGTTAGGTGTGACAGTCATGCAATACTGCATTCATTCATTGGCAGTCTGTACATTGTAAGCAGCCATCTACACTATGCCTGGTGTAACGTGTCATGGTCCAACATGTGTTAACGTCTGTGTAGTGATAGGATTTCTTCCGTGTTACCACACAAAATGCACCACGTGCTTCATAGAAGCAGCAACATGTGTACCGACTGTGCGACATGGTGTCTTGTCCAGCCAAACTAACAAAAGTAGTTAATCACTCATTCTCTATAATCACAGAGCCCTGTTGTATAGAAGGATGTGATCAATCTAAAGTCAGAAAATTAAACATAAGTCATGTAGCAGCCAATCAAAATTGAGTAGTTAAAGACTTATGTTTGATTTTCTGATTTATTTTTCATCTTAACTTTTATGCAACAGCGCCTTACAGATTATGGATTGATCTCAGATAATCTTATGTATTGTAATGCAAACTCATTTTCTTCTTCTTCTTCTTCTTCTTTACCCTCCTATACCAGTGGGATCTGATATTCACTATTTGTTGTCATGTATTTGGCAATCAACAGAGCAAGCATATGATGCCATGTTGAGCCAATATGCATGTTTTATTTATGTATGTTCTGTTTTTGAAATCTGTATGTGTTCCAAGTTATGTTTCAGTGGTAACGAATATTTAAGAAAATACGCCTCGGACACCTGTAGTGATTTTGCATGTGTAGCTATATCTGTTGCGTGTGTATGTGCCCTTGTGTTGATTATAGAATGTGCAGAATACGTATGTATGCATGCATGCAGATAATTGCTTGTTTGAATGTGATCCTAATATTATTTGTTCACGTAGATGCAAGTTTACAGTCGACTTCATGTTTGGATAAGACACAATGTAACTTCTAATCTCACCATGCTGAAGTACTTGTTATCTGCATTAATGAATAATTAACATGTAAACATCCGAAAACTTCAAAAGCAAAATACCAATTGACCTTTCCGAAGAATTTTTGTTTGTACTTCTGAATTGAAACAAAGTAAAGCATATAGTGTATCACATACTGTAGGCATAATATTCCCTTTCCTCTCCCACAAGTCCAGTGCATGCATATTTTTTTTTTTCATTCTTAAAATTCCTCGACTGTACCTTTTAATGAATTAAACTCTTTTCCATTGCATTTTCCATCATTAGAAAGTCATAAGCTATCCAAATAGAGCAGCAAACTTAAAGTAAGAGATTAGATAAGATGTGAGTAGAGTAGCACCAATGGGTTGCATGTCATGAGTTCGACATCGATGAGTCATACAGCCCACGAGTCATACAGCCCATGAGTTTGACACTAACCAAACAAGGCCCACAAGACTGACACATTAAGCCCCGCATTGTAATGTTGAACTCGTGGACTGTTTTTACCTAGTGTCAAACTCATGGGCCTTATTTGCCTAGTGTTGAACTCATGAGCTGTATGACTCATGGACCTTTTTTTAAATGTTGAACTCGTGGGCTATATGACTTGTGGGTGTCGGTCTCATGGGATGACCCCGGACCAATCGATGGGACATAGTTATGTATCCAGTCAAGTGCCAGTGATCACATATTATGGCTTCGTAGAGGCTCTTAGTGCTCGTAGTGCCACTGTTTGTTTGTCTTGCAAATAAAAACTCTGCAAACTGTGTAATTTCTCATTCACACATTGTACATTTTCGTGGAAAGGCGACACTTGGCTGTCGTCAAGGATGTAAAGAAATGATTGTAGTTTCCCATGCATACCTTAACCCATTAGTAACTGAACCACCCAAAACCGCCCATCAGATTACTCCCTAAACTGCCCAAAACCACCCATCTGCTCTTTATAGTTTTATGCTTAGCTATTTTGAATGTTTTCATATAGAATATATAATTATGCAATTTGAAAGAGGTCAAAGTTCATCAAACGTACATGTCAGAATTATTTCTGTGACACACAAGTCTCTGTGTAAGGTCTTAATAGGCTTTCAAATAGGCATAATTTATAATAGACAAAAAATGAACATGCAGTGATCTATTTTGCATAATTTAGGTTGTCGAAAGGAGAGTAATATTGCTGCACCTTCCACGGAACAATAGGCCATCATGTACAGAATTTTCAGTTGCTAAAGGGTTAACCGGAGACATGTAAAAGAATACAAATATATTTTCATATAAGTGACTTTAGCAACATAGATTATGAAGGTTGCCATTGCTGCAATAAAATAACCAGCCATTTTGAGGTGCTCACTCAAAACCTCCCTTAAAGACTATTTGTTTGACTGGCATATCAAATACTGATAACTTTTTGTTCAACTTTCCTCAAACATATACTTGTTTTGATACACAGCATAAAACATGCTATACATTCTTTGTAGAAGTTTGTTAAGTACTTTTTGTAAAAAATCTCGTAGACTAACAACGCAATGTGTTCCCTGATGCAAATGTAGAGACATCAGATATTAAGGCTTCAAAAATTGATGGACTTTTTTTTTTGCTTCCTACTGTGCTTTTGCAGGTTGGAGTATGGTTACTACCAGGTCAACTGAGGAAACTCTGTGGCAGGTGATCGTGCAAGATGATGGCAGTATAGACGTCAAAGACTGCTCCAGGTCACTTTCTTTCCAGCTGTTCTGCTCCCACAGATTGGTGTGGGATCGTGAAAAATGTATTTATTGTGTGGACGGGCAGGAAGCGTCACCTTTCTCTCCAAAAAAAGTGCAATTTTGGTGAGCTTGGAAGAGGGCAAGCTCGGCTGTGAAGCGGTTCAATGTGCCAATAATATGGTTGGGGGGGGGGGGGGTGTTTCACACAGATTTTAAGTCGATCTTAAATTTTGAGATTAACTTAAAATTATGGTAGACTGTGTGTGTCTTCTATGATATTCAAACTTCCAAGTAGGCATGACAATTTTGAGACTTTTTCATACAGGCATTAATAAATAAACGAAGTAAAATAAGGGATGAAGAATTTTATTCTGTAGATTTTAATGACAATTTGAATGGGACTAAGACATTAGATAAGACTGAAAAGGAAAACCAAGGGCATACCATAATTTTAAGTCGATCTTAACTTTTAACCCGTTGAGGACAGTTTGATTTTGCTACAACACGCATTTCCCATAGACACCTGCCCAAGTATACTCAGGACTCGTCCTCAACGGGTTAAGATCGACTTATAATCTTCATGTTACACCTCCCAAGAGTACCATACTAGAGCTCATACTCCTGTGGTCAATGAACAAGGCCCAAATTTATCTACAAATAAATTATGATAGATTATATAGATCCAAAAAATTATCTACTGATTTGTGAGTATTGTTAAATAAGTTGTCTTTGAGAGAATGCTGTAAAACGAGGAATGCTCGCGTGCATTTTAATTTCGCAAATTTCGCGAGCGCCAAGATTCACAAAATTAAGATGCACGCGAAAGTTCTTGTCTACACTATATGCATTGAACTCCAGTGGCAATTCATGAAAATTTCATGCCACAAAAAAGGCCATCGGCTCCAATCCACAAAAATTTACTTGCCGCGAAAATAACATGTTTTACATTAGTCTATGTTGCAGTACGTATACCATTGGAGTATACACAATGGCTTATGTGTATGACCCATGAGCTGTGTACATTAGATGTTTGATGTACAGTGCACAAATACAATGTATAGATCGTGTCCGTAACTTGGCCCAATTGGCCAGGTGAGCAAAGGCTCCCTCCATTCAATGACAAAAGGTCCTCCCGTGATAAATTCCCAGAAAAGAAAAATAAAGATGCAAGACAATTGGACTACATCAATACATGATAAAGTTGATAATACAGTGTGCATGATTACTAAGAACTGTCAGTAATGAGTCGACTGTCTCCAAGGAAATTGAATTCCTTGAATCCTACTATGAATAAGTAAATGAAAAAAAATATGGTCATCAGATGACGTCAGCAAAGTTGATTGGTATCCTCTCAAAGGTGCCAAATGCCTTGGGATTAATAGAATATCAAAGTAAGGTCTTAAGTTGCATTTCATTATGTATTCCACTTGCGGAAGTCAAAATCGCTATGTCAGAGCTTTGTTAGAACCACAGCATTTTTGTTGAATCCATATTTAACAATTGTGAATGTGTTACATAAGTATTGCGAATGCCCAACCCTCTCTCCCCAAGCCGATGATCACATCACAGTAATACTGAGTTTGTGGGATATTGACACCATTCATTGTTTATACCAGAGAAGTACAATTGTATATTGGAAGCAAATGGAATGTAGATAGATGATGATGATGTGACCATTCATGTCTATATCACATGATGGTACACATCTTTTGTAACCACAGGAAGTTTATTGTATGTACAGCAAAGCTATGTAACACTTTCTTTTTCAGGTAACAAACTTGCTTCTTTGTTGCTTTTATTTTCGTCTGTACATGTATAATGAATGAGAAAGATATCATTGTTTGAGGTAGTATCATCTGTGGTGATATATACAATGTAACTTGTTGGACAGGGAAAGTATATTTCTTATCTTAATCAGTCTGAAAGAATATCTTAATCAGTCTGAAAAAATTCATTTTCTTGCCATCTTTGCCATGCTATCAGCCAGCGATCTGCTGTCAAGTTTCATCCTCCCCTTTGTATCATAAAAAAAGTTATCATGATAGTGCTAATCATAATGAATAATAGACCAGTTCGTGATTCCCCTTTGCGTATGAGCAGAAAAAGGTCATTTGTACCAACAGGCATTTTGGTTTGTAAATTCACGGAGATGAGCATCTGTGATGCGATGATTATTCATGTGATCCTCATCTAAATGGTGCTTGCCAGACATCCACCTGACAGCAAAAATGGTACATGTATTTTGCAGTATAAAAGGAAATAGGCTGTTATTGCATTCAATACAAAACAATGAAATGTATGCCTGCTGCTAAATTGTCAACTGATGGAGTATTCTGATCACCAGATCTACAATGTAAATGCGAGTTCATTCTTTGTTTGAACATGAATTCCATAAATTGTTACGTCGGGCAAACTTATGCATTATGCCGCTTTGAAAACGAGTGAAGTGCCTAACCAACTGAGAAAAAAGGAAGGTCATTAGTAGGCCTACCAATGTGTACATGAGCTAATTATGAACTGGCTTATTGCGACACCCCATTGTGTTCAATTTTCAAACAAAGTATGGCCTTGAATAGTGCATCACTTGATACATGTAGCTTGGACACTGACCAAGTCTCAACGACCCGAGATGGCAAGAAGTCATCCTCACTGACCACATCCTGGTACTGGACCAGCAGGTCTCTGTGGCTACTCGGAAACTACTCTGCTGTAGAGCGTGAAACTTGATCCCACGGTAGGGATCGCTAGCGCTCGGTCTCGACTGCCTAGACATCCAGCCAGCCTACATGCACATTTTGCCCCATGTACTGTGTACATATGAGGACACCCTGTGGTTGTACAATCACAGGGTACACCCATATGTACAGTACGTATCAGTTCATTTGATAAGAGTCCTCTGTGGAGATTTGTGCCTTCTAGTGTTGCATGGGTATCGTATGGACCACAAAATATGGGTTTGTTGTGAGTTATATGTCATGTTGTAGGTTAAGTACTTCAGGAATGAGGGTAGACGGTCATTAAAGGCACAGTTTACCTTTGGGAGCAGTGATTTCAAAAATGTTCAAGATATCACATTTGATGCATATATTTAGGTCTGTTGTGTCATAAAACATCCTACTACCATATAAAATTTTTGCAGTAAAGCCTAAAATATAAAGAGATATCAGTATTTTTCGCCATAATCCGTAACTGTAGACGGTTTAGTCAGGAAACATTCTTATTATAACTATTGTTTACATTTTGTGTATTTAACAACACTTAACATCGATTATATGGATTCAAATTTTTACAGTGGTTGTTTCCATCCCTGACTCACATTTTAGACTTATTTTAAAGCACTAATGCTGGATTTTTGTTTCATCTGCAAAAGGTAAATTATGCCTTTAAAGAGCCGACTGATGAATTGAACTCATGTGCAACTTGGTACCATAGCCGATGGATAAAGCCGCAAACATTAATTTTGGTTGTGTGTGTGTGTGTGTGGGTGGGTGGGTGGTGTATATGTGTACACTGTATTTACAGTCTCCAGGCTCTAAGCTTTCCAGTGAAATGGAATTTGTCTCATTCATTTAGAGCACAAACACACACACACACACACACACACACACATGCAAACCCACCTAAGAAATTATAAGAAAAGCAGTAAGCAGTAAAATATGGATATCAGCTTCAAAGTTAAAAGGGGTGAGGCAGTTTTGGTGAGGGGATAATTTTGTGGATGACATATACTCTCTATTGTAGCACATAGGATGGCTATATTATTGATGTCCGTGATGGTTGGTTCCAGACAAAAATATCAAAATAGATTAAAAATACACCATTAGCTAGAAAATACTGCATCCAATTTTTTTTTCTCAGTTACATAACATACCACCCTCAGAACATCTGCAGAGTGCCATCTAGATCTGCTCTTTCAGCATGCATTATTCCCATGCTGTCTGTGCAGTTGTGTGTCAAACTGGAACTTTTCCTCTTGTGATAAGCCTGTATAAGACATCAAAATGCATTGTCCTTTGGATTTGAACAGAAAGTAGTAAAGATATCAAGATATATTCTGATTTTCATAGTACACTTGCCTGTTTTCTGGCAATAGCCATATGCAGTGATTGATTATTTTCGCAGTATACTCTGCTTATATAGTTCTGAGTTTAGCAGGGTAGCAAAGTTCATGTAACAGGTTTATCTGCAATTTGATCAGTCTGTTGCAAAATCTGTCAGAGCAAACTTCTCTCAGAGCTACCATGGCATACTAGTGAAATTTGGCAATTTTTTTTTTTTTTTTGGTAAAAGCAGTGAGATGAAAAATGTGTAGGACCACACAGCTCAGAATTTTTATGCTTGAAACTGTTGAATATGAAATACACCTTGTACATGTACATTTGTACAGTGTACACAGTAGATCCTAGATATACATGTATAAGACACTGTGGGATGGCTTACCTTCTTAAGTTGGTTGTAACTTTCAAAGTATATGTTCATTTTCACTCTAGCCACATTCAGCTACTCTTATGTCATTAATTACAGTCTGAAATAGTATGAATAAAGATATCAAAGTAGAGTATATCCACTGTTCTAAAAAGTGTTGTTTGTTCATTTTTTTATTAGTCCTTTACAGCCATGGTATGAGAATGCATCACTTAAAAGCAGACTTGCTTGTTATAATTGTTACTTGGTATTGATTGCAGAGGTGATTGATTGTCTTAGGCAGTCTGTGCAATTTCTGGGTCTAACTCTGTTGAACACCATTTGACTGAGGAAAATTAAAGTTAATTAGGCCCCCACCAAAAACGGTGCTAAAAGCATTATTGATTATATAACATACAAACATTTTTTTTATGTTAGACTTGTAGAAGCAATTCGTAAATGCAGTTTTCTGCTGTACAGGTAATGAAAAGAAACAGGCAAAGATGACCCAATGAAATTTTAATTTTTACAACCAAGTGAAATTCAATCTTTTATCACAAAGAAAGTTTATTTTTTAACCATAAGCCCGACAGGTGTTTTGATGGCAGAACTTTGGTACATGTATCATGTTTTATGCTTCTGTATAATCCAATGTGTTCATCTTTGTGAATATGACCGGATAGCAAGTTACATAGATTCCATACTAGGGACAATATATTGTATGATCCTACCTTTTCATTTCATGGATTAGACCCAACATAAAGAATTATGTTGTATGTTATTACATGTATGTCTATGTATATATGTATGATACATATGAATATATATGGCTATTCTTCAATAAAGATAAACATCCATTAAAAGATGTCACAAATAAATTCCCTCTTCCTTATATTGTATTTCATTCATTGAAGTGTCAGATGTCAAACAGTGAAATGTGTTCTTTATCAACTTGGTGATGTAAATCTGCAATGGGCATTTTTTTTTTTTAATATATAAAGTTGTACATGTGTAACATTGTACACATTTTTTGTTCATCTTCTGTGAGATAAAGTCTTCAATGAATAGCTTTACTTAGTATACTATACTGAGAATCATCGCCTCCACTCTATCATGGCATGTAGAAGAACACACAAGAACATTGCTACCTCATTTGTCAAGCATCACTGTCTGCACCCCTTTATCCCAATATGTACAATGTTTGTTACATCATGCTACAGGACGATTACCACATACCGGCACATCATTAAGAATCATTATGAAGGATGGTATAAGGGATATGTACCATATGTCAAAAAAAAAAATAAAAATTACAACGGGGCCCTCCGCAATGATATCTTTAAAAATGGTGAATCAATCTAAATACAAATTCAGGGTATGAAACTATAACTCATTGCCCACATGTTACAGAAAAGCCCATTCGATTTGCTTCAGTGGTTAGAGAGAAATGAAGAATTTTGTAGAGGATGTCGGGAATCTCTTCCATCCAAATTCTGTCTATTATTCACACACAAAGAGCATTGAATTGCTAAAATTGGAAGAACCAGACTCATGACATGCTTTACAACAATCCACATTTCTCTGTGACCGCTTAACCAAATTGAATGGGGTTTTCTGCACAATAGAGCTAAGATGTTATATTTTATGACCCTGAAGTAGCACTAAGACAGGTCGATCATATTTTTTTTTTTTTTTTTTTTTTTGGGGGGGGGGACATACTGTATAATAATCCTGTATCACCGGTATCTCCTATACACATTCACAATATGCACTGTTTTTTCATAGATATGATAGTATAGAAAAAGTATACATGGTGTAATTATCATAATCAAAGGTCTAAACCTAAAAGATACTCGTCATTCCTGTTATTCCACTGATAGGCATTGTGCATATTTTTAGCAGAATAAACGTATACATTTTGTAATTGCAACTGCAAACACAGCTAAACCAATGACAAAGAAGTTGCATTTATTTTGTTGCCATGGTAGTAGCCCATTTTGTGATCATGATATATAAGCCTTTAATTCATCCACCTAATAAGCCCGTTTTAAAGGTAAAATGTCATTGGAGAATGAACAGAGATATCTGTTTAGATTCTTTATTTTGTGAAGTAAATGCCATTATCAATTATATACATTTCCATTAGGGTATACATGTAGTTTTGGATGAGATGAAGATTGCGGTTTTAACTTTTTGCAAGATAATTAGAAACCACTTAATGAAACATACAAAGCATTTAGGTACAATTCTAATGGGAATTGAAAGTTTATTAATTTTGATGAAAATTGGTTTTGAAATAGCAGAGCATATTCAAAAACAAAGTAAAACGAAGAGGTCCTAAGAAAAGGTGGGTCCCCACCTATATAAAAGGTAATCGTTTAGTTTTGCTTGAGACCTAACTTCAGGTTTCTAACATTTTTTTTTTTTCGGTGAGATAATGAGAAACCTCTTATAAAATGTGAAAGACCATGTCATTCCAAAAGGAATTCAATGTTTATTTGATGAAAATTGGTTTTGAAATGGCTGAAATATCCGAAAAAGAGCAGTCATAATAAAACGTGGGACCCACCTTTTATAACGATCGCTTTTTTTTTTCTTTTTGGATGTCTCAGCAATTCCAAAACCGATTTTCATCAAATGAACTTTGAATTCCTCTTAGAATAGTATGCTCTGTAGTATACTATTTCATAAGTGATTTCTTGGTATCTCGCAAAAAGTTAAAAGCCCAAATCTCATCTCCACCAATATTGTACCATCCCTTTAAGACGTCATTGGTTTTGTATTTCTCACTCATTTCTAAACTCATTTTCATCAAGTAAACTTTTCATTCCTCTTAGAATTGTGCACTTTTCAATTTATTTCAAATAGGGGGTTTCTAATTATCTGACAAAAAGTAAATATCTGAATTCCCGTATTAACCAAAACTACCGTTCCTTTGATCATAACATTTTAGATTAGTTCAGCCTTGTAAACTAGTTATTTAATACATTTAAATGTTTTATTTCTATTAACGAAATGAAAAAGAAATAGCCCCTTTTGCGGTGCCACATCATGGTATATGTCATGACCCAATTCTCTCTCTCTCTCTCTCTCTCTCTTTATAGCATTTTGTCCATTTGGCCATTGATATATACAAACGTACACAGTTTGGCACTACTAATAACTTAATTAAAATTTGTACATCAAGTACTTGAATAACTTTACATTGCATCTTTCGTTTGGTTACATTTCGTTATTTATCGAAGGTATACGTTATTCCCAAGGTTAGTAATTCCAAAAATTAAGTAAGCTTTGTTATTTGGAAGAATCCGAAAATAAAACAAGGTTCTTTATTCCCAAGGTTAGTTAATAAAAAACAAACAAACAAGCAAACTAAAAAGTTTCGTTATTCTGAAGGTTCGTTAGTCCGAAAAAGAAAGATCTGTAGCCCTAATCAGATTGGTAGTACGCACCTTTTATTCTATTCCCGATTTAACGAACATCTGCAGATAATTAATATATGCAACAAAATGTTCGGATTAACGAACCTTTGGCATAACAAACATCACCTTTATTTCACTCCTATGTTTACATCTAAAACAACATCGAACCTGTACGCAAATCCCCCCCCCCCCCCCACTAAAAAAAAGAAGAAGAAAAGATAAATAAAGAAGGGGGAGGGTGAGGGGACAGAGAGATAGGGTAGAAAACATCGCAAAACCTGTCTTCTGATAATATGAGTGCAAATCCAAACAAGACGAACTTAATGTGTATGCACTGAAAACGCAAGTCGTGCGTGAGGTGATAGGCCTACTTTATACGGTGGGGACTTTTTGTAAAATTAGAGTGCAAAAGTCGCGTTTATAGAGCATTTAAAGGCAAATTTCTAGAGAATTAAGCATAGCGGGAAAAAAAATCAGTGCGAAGGACTATATGATTATAACACACCGGGGTATATTTATGTGACGGTGAGATCCGAGGCGAGGGAGGGTGTGGGATAACCCCTCCCACGGTAGGGATTTTTTTTTTTTTGTGAAAAAACAACAACGTATTACAGTCGCGTTCATAAAACATTTTAAATCAAATTTCTAGGAAATTAAACACAGTAAAAAAAAAATGCACTGCGGAGGACCATATAATTTTAACATACGGGGTGACGTATTGAGATCCTCGGCGAGGGAGCGAAGCGACCGAGCGGGGGAGTGTGTTGGAGGGGGGATATCCCCCTCCCACGGTAGGGACTTTTTGTAAAAACAGAGTAAAAAAGGTCGCGTTTATAGAGCATTTTAAATCAAATTTCTCGGGAATTAAAAAAAAAAATATCACTGCGAAGGACCATATGATCATAACTTATGAAAACTATTCATGTTACTATGTATATACGGGCAGAGCAAGCGCGTCACTTTCACTTTGTAATTCGACTGAAATGTATTCATTAAAGGCTTAAACGTGATCGTATTGTATATAGAGCAATGAAAATTATTCTTATATTGCCAGAGAGCATATAGAAGAAAAGGAAAAATGAAAGATTTACTAAAGGTATGTTTCAGGGGGCACACTGGAGGACGCGAGGCTACCATCGATGCACTAAATTTACTCATAAGTAGGCCTAATCATAAGTCTATAGATGTATAATAATGTATATTGTTAGTGTATCATAATTTTCGCGTTTTCAGTTAAGAAATTGACAACTTTTAGGCAAGAAAGTGTTTTTATTGTTCATTTTTTCTTTAAATAATTGATTAATTATTTGTCGGGGGGCGGGCAAAAACTCGTTTTGCCCCCAAAGATTTTATTGGGGGGGGGGGGGTGCCCTTGATGAAAGATGATGGGTGATCTATTGCTTGGAGTCAGAAATCAAAGAAACGACAGCAAGGAATCACTTTCTTTTACAGTTCCTAAACAGGATATGGAGACTGTTTACACGAGGCCATTATCTGCACACCGCATAATGATGGTGTTTGCACTTCCGCCCAGACTCGTCGTTATGGACTTTACCTTTATCAGGCCAGATGGGACTTCCCTCACAGATCGGAGGGGAAATAACAAATGTATTGTTTCGATCTTTGAATAACTTACAATCACAGACAGACATACAAAATTCATATCAATCAGAACAGCGTTCTATAATTGATGCGCAGTGAAGAAATATACTGTACGTACATAGACTCCTTTACTTTAATAAACAAATTCGTTGCGTGCACGATTATGTTTTGTAAGTTTCTCATTACCAACAGAAAACCATAAGTTATGCATTTGTTCTGTTCATTGTGAATTTTTTTTTTTAGAATGAGATTAGACTGTCACTGAACCTTCGGGTGATGTTTGTTAATATTCCCAAGGTTCGATATTCCGAAACACGCAAATTCCCTATGCAGATATTTGTCGATCCGAAAATTGAATAGATTTCGTTTACTCGAACATATTTTGCGGCGGCCGTATTCCGATAACTATTCCGAAGGTCCGTTAATGCGAAAATGAAATAAGATTCGTTATACAGAGGGTGCCTTACTCCAAAAATGAAAAGATGGTGCTTACCAATGAGCCTTCGGAATGACGAACTTCTCTTTCCTCCCCCATTTACTCCCCCCCCCCCCCCCCCCCCATTTTTGAATCATTCTAACCTTCGAAATAACGAATTACATACTGTTCATTTTCAGATTAACGAACCTTCGGAATGGCGATTTCTCACCGAATATACAGTGTGTTGAGTAGGCCCTATTATAGATATATAGATATATAGATATATAGATATGAGTGTCTTCTGAGAATCCTGGAAACAAGCTCGTTGCAAGAAACAACCTTGTTGTAGTGGTCTGTCTTATATTATTTATACATGTCATTTATTCCGACTTTTAGAACGGCTAAACCGAATGCATGAAATCACTTTTATCTATTATATATCATCAGTGCTTGCAAAAATGCACCTGTGTGTGTGTGTGTGTGTGTGTGTGTGTGTGCGTGGGTAAGTAGGTACCTAGATTTTGTTAACGCTCATATTATGGTCCGATTGTAGGTTTAGGGCACAGCTTATAGGTTAACAGTGACTTTCTATAAATTGCCACATTGCCGAAATAATTTGATTGAATTGAAAATGAATTGATATGAAAATGTCCTCCCGCAATGACAGTATACCGCGAGCAATAAACTCAGGATCTAACCGTTTGAATCATCCGGATAAAAGCTACACCAAAATCTCTCTTCCATCGAAAAAAAAAACGCGAAAGCGATTTACAACGTATTTCACGAGCACGAGGAAAGCTGCGGCGATGCGCCCGTGTCTATCACCCCCCCCCCCCCCCGCACCCCCATCTCACTGTCGCTTTCGACGTACTCCGCTCGTTTGTCTTGTTGTCTCTATACAGATTGATTATTCACCATCTCCATCAATGCGAGCGTATACCAGGCTCGCCGTTGTTTGTATACCATACAATACTTGCGATGCACGAATACAAGATACTTGGGAATAATATTGTCAGGATATTGTTAGCCAAGTATGATTGGTGGTGAGTCAATTTTGACATGATGAGACAATTGGATGTCCTGTTTGACATTCAAAGACAGTGTAGCCCTTTTAGCGTGCCATTATTTTCATTCAAAATAGGCCTATTGATAATGTAAACATGTAAACATATTCTATTTTTATTGCAGGAATGTGAATACATTATGTGAAATTTTGGCGACTCAACAATTCAATTCAATTCAATAGTTTATTTATTTCCATCATCACAAGGAAAAGAAAAGAAAAAGTTGACATAATCCAAAGTGATACAGTTTTTTTTTTTCATTTCTCTTACACTCGTCCGATAAAGGATTTTTTTCAATACAATATAAAGTATATTATACACGAATGATGTCGTAAAAAAGAAACAATGCACTTTGTCATGGCAACAAAAATAGTAAATAATCACAATGATGGAAAACAGTGTTCCACTAAAAAAGCCACGCTTGTAAAACGTGGAACACTGGAACAAAACAACAACAGCACCAATTTGTTATACACTGTACCAATAAGACATATTCATTTAAATTCTTCTATATACTATTGTACATTTTACTAATTGATATAATGATGTTGATACTATGAACAATACTTACTAGGATTTTAGGATGCAAACGCATAAACTATATAACATATCACATTTGTGGCACAGACACTATGGGGCCAGGTGTGCCAGGAAAATTGAACGGAAAGGAAGATATGCAATCGGCCACAAAAAACATAACGACGACAACAACAACAACAACAACAATAACACAATACACAGAAATAACAAAATTTGAGGAAATGCACTCAGACAGATACTGGACAACGAAGAACGAGGAAAAAGGAGCAGGGAAGAATAGAGAAGGAAAAGGAGAGGGATGGAAAAGGTCTGTGGACACACTACAAAATCTCAAGGAAAAGTGAAACATGACGAGTGTTTTCATTGAACAGAATTAACTGATATATTTAGAAAACAAATATTTTTTGAGTTTATACTTAAATGTAATTAACTTCACAGATTCTTTTAGATCATTATCTAAGCTATTCCAAAATCTGGGTCCGGTATAAACAAATGTATTTTGAGTGTGTACAGTTCTAACTAAGGGAAGATGAAATTCTTAAGATTGTCTAGTGGGATAATTATGTACGTGGCTGTTACGGTGAAATAAAGAATAAAATATTTTGGGTAGATGATTGCAGTTGTAATTAAACATAAATTGACAATTGACATAAATTGATCAACACTGGTAGGCCGAGTTATAAAAGATTGATACTTGCATTTTACGTAAACAACACTGAAGATTACTTTGAAGATTAGTACATATAATTATATTTATATATGTATTAAAAATATCTATAGAATATGTTCTTGATAGGAGAGGTGTTGGTTACTATCATGCCTAGCCTGTTGTTTTTTGTTGCTGTCCTCGTCAGTAGGCCGTACTTAATTGGGTTATTAGATCAAGCAAAGTATAAGTAAATAAATCTCATTTTCTTCACGTTAACTCTTGGCATTTTGCTGAAAGAAATTAAGACAATATTCTTCCCGTGGCCTAAACTCCATTCGCGTTAAAATATAATATTTTGATACATGATATAATGTAAAACAACAAAACACAAAGTTTAACAAAAGAAAATTCAATAAGAATATTCGGAGATTAAGGGCTTTGAATATTACATTACTTCGAAGTGTTTTTGCTGCTATTTCGTGTTTTAAAATCTGACTGATTACACGCAAACTTTATTTTGGACATTTTGATCACGGGGATAAACGATATCAGAATAGAAATTCATCACTGAAAATAATGCAAATAAAAAAAAAAGAAATGTAGGCCTGGTCGAGATCGGTTTTTATTTCACAATATTGCATTCAGAAAATTAAATAAAATATCAAAATCAATGTTCTTGTCTTCTTTTCCGTCACCGGCCTTGTAATGTATAACATATTTTCCATATCCTCTTTAATCATCTTCTTATCTGATTACACTTCTTTATTACGAAGAGTCGTAATTGCGACAATGAAAGGTTCGAAATTTTGAAGGTTCGTTTCTTTTAAAAAAAATGAATAAATTTTCGTTATTTCGAAGGCGTGTTATACAAAATAAGGGACGTAATTCCAAAAATTCGTGAGTACGCAACATTTTTTTTTTTTTCATACTCGGACTAACGAACCTTCGCAATAACGCCATAAAAGTTCGGATTAACGAACATAATAAGTGTAGGGAATTTGTGTGTTTCGGAGTAACGGACCGTCGAAATGACAATCATCACCCTTCTTATCTTAGACTATTATTACGTATTACTTTACAGCGTTTTAGTGCATATTGCCTTGAATAGACTTACGAATAATGGGATCAAATTTAAGAAATGGTTATTAATATTTCATTACTGCAGATATACATGTATAGCTTTACCATTGAAGGAACAACCAGTCCGCATAATAGCTGATCAATAGCGGGTGATGCAGAGTCCGTGGATAGGCGAATATTTTCTTTTTATACCGCTGAATTCTGGTGCTGTTTTCATGGCGAGTTAGTTCATTGTAGCTAGCTGTAGTTACAATGTGGTAGTTTAAATCTTTGCACTAAAACCATGAATATACAAAATAACACTATTTATTATACTGTGATGTGACAACATACTGTCGGCAATGAGACTACCTTGTGTAGATCCTGTTCCCAAATCCATAAAGTTTATGCTTTTGCAAAAGGCTCAATGGAGAAGAGCCAAAAAAGCAACAACACCAAAATAAAAACAGAATAAAACAAAACAAACAACATACTTTTGCAAATATTAGTTTTTTTGTCGACAAATGATATGATATATTTCGGAAAAATGGAAAGTTGTACATTTTATACAAAAAAAAAATCGACCACTTAATTACCATATGAAAATATGCATTACATCAATTGAAAACAACAATATTGTATATTTTTCACTACCTCCATATAATTTTTCCATTTTCAATGAGGAAAAAAAATCCAGAAGTAATTGTGAAAGCATACTCGTAAGCATATATAGTTCTGACGTCTGTAGGCAATGACCTGACAACGGATGAAAGGGTAAGTTAAATTCACCGAAGATAATGTGATTTTAAAGTGACATCCCCGTCAATTAGAATGATTGAAGTTGACTCGTATGTAGATAAAGTAAAATCAAACCGTTTCAGACATCATATCAAAATTGAATGTTCGATTGAAAAAAAAGAGAAGTTGTGAATGTATATGTTTTCACGAAATAAGGCTATATAATTCCATAATTCTTTCAATGACCTGCGCACAAGACTTAGCCAATTATTGTTGATCAAAATGAAATGATTTTGCAATGATGATTTTCTTTCTATTATTCGGATAGGAGGTTGTACAATGTAACATTCAGATTTTGAGTAATCCTACAGGAGCATTCCTAGGTGACCAATATATATTTTTTTTAACGTAAAAAGTGACATTTTATGATATTAAGATATTTCTTTTAATGTTTTGCCGGAATTTTATGAAAAGTTTTGTTAGTTAGTTTTTCATTTTACTCTGTTTGATTTTAAGAGTCAAGTTGAGCATGGATGAAATGGCTTTTCACTTGTATTCCGAAATCTAATTTTGTTGTTGTTAAGAGAAATCATCCCTCTCAATGCTTAGCATATTTTTTTTTCGTCAACAAACAGAATATATAGTAGCAAATAATATCTTAAATCATTGCAGTTGAGTTTGGGGTTTTTATATTAGATTATCTTTGCCAAACATAACCTCCTCTCGTTCAAAGAAGAACTTGATATCAACCGAAATGTTGGTTCTTCTCTTTGGAGATCTACATTTACTTTATGATATAGGTATAAACGTTCCTCTAGAACAGGACTGACGTGATGAAACCTTTATCCGCTACCTTTCTACAGTTCACTCATCATCAATATATACAATACAGTCTAAATTCCTCCTCCCAGGATGCACCATATCATAGTGAATGCCTCTTTTTTCCTCACACCCGTTTCCCTTATCCGTTATTTATGCATGCAGTTTCCTGTCAATTGCAGCTTGATTATTACAGTCTCCTTGCAGTTTGTGTTCACCTGCTCCTCTTTTCAATTTCGTCGTGTATTTGATAATTTTTTATCAATTTTTATTCCCCTTTCAGTCATATTTTTACAAACGAAAAAAATATATATATACTCCCATTCAGGTATTGGAATAGAGCTTCTTTCTTTCTTTCTTTCTTTTTGAGCGCTTGCATATCATGTCGACTGTGTATAGAATATGATTAAGAATATTACGGATAAGATTAATCCACGCTCATGGCAAGTTAAGAAGTTAAGCTGAATTTTTTGACTTGGTGAGAATTTGATAGTTGATGACTTCATTTTGTCGATTAAAAAAATCAACAAAACTTTCATTACATTTTGCATTCATTTAGTGTTCTAAAGCAACAATAATGTTTCTATAAAATGAAATGTCAACTTAGCTTCATTAATTTGACACAAAATAATTTGATCTGTGTTCGTGGACCATATTATGACTCGTGGGTATCGGTCTCGTTGGCTGACCCCGTTTGACCAGGCCGTCAAGAAGTCAATACTCGTTAATCCAGGTGCAGATGATCCAATGTCTAGAAATGAGACTCTCCCTGCATGCTGTAATGAATCATGACGGCATCATAAATATTACGCTCTCGGAGGCCGGGAGATGCATTGGCTCCAAGACATGCGACTGCTTCTTATATCATTCATGTATATATATATATATAAATATATATATATATATATATATATATATATATATATATATATATATATACATATATATATATATATATATCACCGCCAATTCTTTATCAATGTTCATGAATAAACGTCCTTTATACAAACTGCCTTTTCAGATAGAAATTTGGTGGAAGTCTGATGCATGGTCTCCGAACGAAGAATCAAACAGACACGTTTTTTGTTATACATAGTCCTCGCAGAAAGCAGAAATGAACATGAAATGCATGAGGAGGAACATATTTATGAACATGAACATGAGCATGGACATGAACATCTGTGTGCCTTTGAATATGTGTATACCTTCTCCCATTGTGCCCCCATGCTGAATTTCATTATAAACAAAAGAACACTATTCTAATCGCTATCATTTTGACGGTCCCATCATGACACGCAACTCTGATGTCATTGAAGAGCTGAATTCCATGAGACGCTAAACTTTTTGATACCATCTATAATATATGAAATACAAAAATGACCAACGTTCGACTGGCATAGAAGCAATTAACGGAGGGAGAAACAAGTAATACTATTATTCATGGTAATCTCCAAATCGTTCAGAACAACACAAACTTAACAGTCAACTTATATTGTACTTTTGAAACATTTGAAACATTCTATAAACGTATGCACAACGATCATTGTATAAAACTATAACTTTCTTTAAACTGAAACAAACATTACATTATACGCAGGAAGGCTCTTTCGCGGAGAGTATTGATATGGATCCCATTGATATACAATAAGTCGGGATCGGAATTTAATCTGACTTAAATTAAAGTCAAATAATTTACTGGAATTGAGAATGGATCGTGATGATGAAGGATGTTGCATTCTGCAAGGTGCTTATATTTAGTGAGTCCAATCTTTCGCGAATTGGGACTCCCCGATAATTCCGCAAGTGGTTAAATTCGCAATCGTGTACAGTACAGGACCGAAAGTACCATCAATCATCATCATTATGATCCCCGCACTTGTGACAGTGAATTGTGTGAATTGTGTGAAAAAATATATATATATTTCTCAGGAAAATTCGTAGTCCTCGTGTGGACTTCTTTTGAGGGTCTTGCAGGAACGGAGATATCAGCGTGGAGCCTCCATTCTCCAAAGCAGGCTAATTATGATAAGTATTTTAAAATAAAACTCACTCCATAGTGCTCCTTTCGTGAGGTAAATCTAATTACATTTGAGATGATGAAGCTGGAAGATCTTCACATTTAGAAAAGGCGAGCGGGCGATGGAGGTGAATACTATTCAGAGTAACCATCTTCCTGATCAAACAGAAATCGACAATCATAATGGCATAATATTCAGAATATTCAGTGACTTCGTCGAAAAGGAAGAAGGACAACATAACGCTATAATTTACATCACACTTACATTGCACACAATGAGCACGCAATACACGCACAATCATGTACTGATAAATCAAGCAGAGATTGTAATATTAGCAGGGGCGTCGTCCGTTTTCATGATGGCGGGGGGTGGGGGGGGGGGGGCAAAACTTGGAGGATAATGTGCGAAGGAGCTGAGCGACCGAGCGGTGGGAGGGGGTATGAGGGAGATTTAGCTTTTTCAGACCTAAATTTCAGCAACCTGGTGCACATTTTGAGAGACATATTTTTGGGTTTTTTTTATATTAAAAAATAAGAAAATAAAATGCTCACAGCAAAAAAATGAAAAGCTAAATCGCGGTATTTCATCTTTCGCTGTGGGATGGACGGCTATGAAGGTGGAGGGAGTGTGGGAGGGGAATACCCCTCCCACACGACGGAAACGTTTTGATTCCCGTTTTTTGTGGACAAATTCCGAAAATTGTAACTCCCAAAAGTGTACTAAATCTATAATATGGAGGGGGACCGAGCAAGGAGAGTGTGTGGGAGGAGGTATACCCACTCCCATTCGAGAGCTTCTGCATTTTTAGAATTGAAATTCAACGACCTGGCGCATACTTTTTCTTGGGTGCAATATCTGGAAATTTGTCAGTCAGAGAAGTGTAGTAAGTCTGTGTGTGAGTGTGTGTGTGTGTGGGGGGGGGGGGGGGATAGGGAGCAAGCAGAGCCAAGGATGAGGGAGGGGTACAATCATATCCCCTTCCACACGCCGGAGAGCTTTTTTTTTTTTTTTTTTTTTTCCGGAGGAGGGTCGAGGGATTGGAAGGGAATAGCCTATCACCCCAGTCATGAGCGAACTTTTTTTTCATTTTTGGATTTGAACCAGTGGCAAATTTGGTGCACATATTTGATGAAATGTTCGAAAATTCGCCGATCTCCAAAGCGTAAAACCCTATAATCCTACGAAATGGTAATCTTTGGAAAGGGGACCAACAACCGGGTGTGGGAGCTAGGAGGGGGTTTCCCCATCCCACACGAGGGAGATTTTGCATTTTCAGAGTTTAAATTTTACGATCTGGTGCACACTTTGGGTGAAGTATTTGGCCATTTGAAAAAAAAAATCACATCTCGGGAAATATGGGGGGGGGGGGGGCAAGGGAGTTTTTCATAATCCTACCCCCAACATACATGGGGGGGGGGGGGGGGACAACTGCCCCCCCCCCATCAACGCCCCTGACTACATAGTCAAAGTAGATTTTTTAATAAGCGAATATTTGATAAAATTTCGCGATAAACTAATAAATGTAATCAGATATAGAATTAGATCGAAACTCGAAAGAACTATGTTAACAAGGATGTGTTTTCTTGGCCAAGAACTACTTGCCTGTTTCGCCGTGCTCATGGATATGACCGTATCGAGAGATTTCAAGCCCTACATTGTATCAGGTAGGTAATGAAATCAAAGATCCTACAATGTAGGATGTTTGGAGCAATGTCGACTTTAAGCAATTGGAACGATAAAACAAAGGCACGCGTGAAAGACGCAAATTCAGTGTCGTGACAATTTTTGTTGTGTTTCTTTCTTTTTCACCGTTCTGAGCGTTAACAAAGTTGTGCAAACTCGAGAGCCGAGTTGCTTTGGCCGATTTTCCAAAGAGCGATTACTCCATTGAAAGCATACGCGCAGTCGACTGTGGAGATGAAGTTTTTGGAATCAGTTCCTACGTGTTTTCATCCAGAAGGTACCTACCGGGTGCCACTTTAAGAAATTCCTGTCGCCAAGATAATGAAGTCGGACGGCAATGCGTAGTAGCGTCGTAAATATCTAGTTAGTTATCTTCATGACTTGGAAAGTAGCCTGTAATCATTGGCGTGGAATTCTGGTAAGTAGCTTTCATCTACTCTTCGCATCACTGGTGTGGATGACAACTTCAGTGCGATGTCTTTATCCAACCACCGAACCCCCTCCAAAATATTGGGAACGTACAGTACCACCATCACTCTGTTGGTTGGCTCAGTGGTATAGCGATACCACCACACCACAAGTGGGGCCATGGGGGTTCTTCGCACAGACCGTGTACATCCGTTGTGCCAAGCCACAAGCACAACTATCCCACCCCACTAACGTTAAACTAGTCTAGCCAGTTTTGATATCAATTTAAAGCATTAACGTTAAAGTTGGAGATAATGAATGAGATGAAGGGCTCACAGCAAAGCTTTTGCAGGCTTTTGCTAAAATCAAAATTGAAAGAGCTCATCTAACGTTACATAGGTCTATAGTATATGTGTTGCTGTTGGGGGGTTCTATGGCTATGCATTTCTCAGTTTTGCTTGTGATTGTTTTTCTGTTTTGTTTTTGACATTTATTTTATTTTTTTATCTGTGTGAGTGCTTGGGGTATTTGGTACACCTTGCCTGTGTGTGCCTGCGAGTGGAATGAGAGTGACTAGCAAAGTAGCAAGAGCATTGACTAGTGGATACGCGGGTCAAACTACAATAATAACTAATTTAGATTCTAGTGTTTAATACATGTACCAATACTGTCAGTAGACTGGACATTAAAATTTTGGTCAGTGGTTCAAAAGGTCATTTGATGCGCTGCTCACGAAACTGCATTTGAAGTTCATATATTTGTTTCAGTTACCAATCTATAAATTTACCATGGAGTACATCACTCACACTAGTCTGGAACTAGAATCAAACCATTTAGCGTACATGTAAATCGTGCATTGTCACTAGTTCTCATTCAGTGGGTGTCTCTACAATAGGCCTACCTTGTGGAAATGCAGACGTCACCATGTTCACTGCATGCTGACGAAATGAATGACTCAATGTTGGTTTGTGGAGTGGTGACAAGAACCATGATAATGCCAGTTTTTAAGGTGCCAATTATTAAAGATATATCCTACCTACAAATGTAAATTTATGTGTGCTTAAATTTCCGTAGTACCGGTACACTCCTGCTTGTCATTTTACACTTTTTAATGGTTGAAATCACATAGATCTACTGGGTACCTTGGTACTAACATTACAGATCACTTGATAGTACAGTTGTACAATGTAGTAAGTACTTGACCATTAATTGATCATAATTACTGCTGGCTAATTTGGTATCTGTCACAAAAACTAGGCTGGCACAATATCACCCAAGTCAGAGTTGTGATGTACATATACTACAAAGTTTTGCACAACTGACCCATCTCAGAGTATGCTTATTTATTTGTTTATTTGATCTAATTTTATTTATTTGTTTATTTGATCTAATTTTATTTATTTATTTATTTCATGGATGCTACTATTCTCTGCAAAAAAACAAAACAAAACAAAAAAACAACAACTTAGAACTGCACCTTAAAATCCGTCTTAACATTTATATGCAAATCTTAAAAGCATCCTCTTCCCACTTTCTGATGAAATGCAAAACTAAATGTGTGTACGGGTATAGTACTACTCACAGTATTGCGTAGAGAGTTGAAATGAATACTGTACCTGAAACCCACTGCACACTATACGATCAGACCAGTCGGCACGACTTCAAGCCGCACATTATGCGATCAGACTACTCAGCAGGGCTTGCGACCGTACTGGCTTCAGCACATAATACTGCAGGGTGATTAGCTGAAAAGCCAAGACTGGTTGTGAAAATTTGCATGGGCGTCACCAGGGGGGGTGCGTTGGGTGCGAACGCACCCCCCTTCAAATCCTTAAAAAATAAAAAATAAAAAAAAAATCAGTCTGCGAGCGACCTCAACGCCGGACGCTAAATAATTATTTTTTTCTATTTTTTTTTAATATTTTGCACCAGGAACACACACACACACACACACACACACACACAAATCGTCGGCAAAAACAATTCGCACCCCTGGTTCTGGCAGCACTGATTTTATACATATCTATTAGTATTCTACAGTGTTTACTATTTATCGACCGTACTGTACATCCGTACGATACGGAGCACTTATACACGTTTGCATGTACGTGTGCTACTTACAAGTATGTAGGGACTATGTACGTTACTTCTGACCAATCCATATTGCCAGCCCAAGAGCGAGCCTTAGCCTCATTAAAAAAAAGAAATGAAAAAAAAAAATCGAGGGGCAAGCATATCATTTTGCCCACCCCCCCCCCCTCCATAATTCCAGAGACGAGAAGATTGTCTTATCTTTTTTTTGATAGAAAAACAAAAAGTTACCACCATAAAAATATTGGAGGGGCAAGCATATTTTAATTTTGCCCCCCCCCCATAATTAATGATTCCCGAAATGAGAAGATTTTCTTGCTTTTGAAAGAAAACAAAAATGTTGCCCCCATTAAAATATTGGAGGGCAATCGCACCATTTACCCCACCCCACATAATCATAATTCCCGCGATGAAAAGATTTTCTTGCTTTTTTGTTAGAATTCAAGAAATCTGTCCAAACCGAAATAGTTCAAGTGTTAGTAAACTGCTTTTGAATGAAAGGGCGATCAAGAAATAAGATATTTTTCTATGATTTCTTTTAACCATAATTAAATAGGTAAATAGTGTGTAACATTGTTCAAAAAGACTTGACCTGGGCTAATTCCTAACTTTTCCATGTATATAATATACACACATAAACAAACACGCACAATTAGTTTAGGGGATACTCTAAAGTGCAGATTTTGGACATCCTTTCCCCGCTTGGTCACTTCGACGCCACCTCGCTGTCATACCTCCCCCAGTCATGAACATAAACCCACACTCTTGACTACCAGTGGCGGATCCAGGGGGAGGGGCGCACCGGGCGCCCCCCTCCCCTTAATTTCCAAAGCGGAAAAAAAAAATAATATAGCTTCAAACGGCAGTTTTGGGACAGTAAAATGTCAAAATTTTCAAGATCGCTCGCTCCTCTCGCTCGCATTTAGTCGTAATGCCATTTTCCTGAAGTTGCTGCCAGTAATTGCCGGCAGATGCGCCTGGTGTGCCCCCCCCCTTAATTTCCAAAGCGAAAAAATATAGCTACAAACGGCAGTTTGGGGACTAGTAAAATGTCAAAATTTTCAAGCTCGCTTGCTCCGTTCCCTTGCATTTAATCTTTATGCCATTCTTCTGATGTTGCTGCCAGTAAATGCCTGCAGTTGCGCCCGGTGCGCCCCCCCCCCCCCCCTTAATTGCCAAAGCGAAAAAATATGGCTAAGAACGGCAGTTTTGGGATTGTAAAATGTAAAATTTTCAAGCTCGCTCTCTTCGCTCGCTCGCTCGCATTTAATCGTTATGCAATTCACCTGATGTTGCTGCCAGTAATTGCCAGCAGTTCCGCCCGGTGCCCCTCCCCCCCCCTTAATTTCCAAAGCGAAAAAATATGGCTAAGAACGGCAGTTTTTGGACTGTAAAATGTAAAATTTTCAAGCTCGCTCTCTTCGCTCGCTCGCATTTAATCGTTATGCAATTCACCTGATGTTGTTGCCAGTAATTGCCAGCAGTTCCGCCCGGTGCCCCTCCCCCCCCCCTTAATTTCCAAAGCGAAAAAATATGGGTAAGAACAGCAGTTTTTGGACTGTAAAATGTAACATTTTCAAGCTCGCTCGTTCCGCTCGCTCGAATGTAATCATTATGCTCTCCTGATATTGCTGCCAGTATTTGCCCGCAGTTGCGCCCGATGCGCCATCTTAAATTCTAAAGCGAAGAAACATAGCTACAAACGGCAGTTTGTTTTTTTACTGTAAAATGTCAATATTTTCAAGCTCCGCGCTCGCTCGCTCGCATTTAATTGCTACGCAATTCTCCTGATGTTGCTGCCAGTAATTGCTGGCAGTTGCGCCCGGTGCCCCCCCCCCTCCTTTATTTCCAAAGCGAAAAGATATGGCCGCAAATGGCAGTTTTTGGACTGTAAAATGTCCAAATTTTCAAGCTCGCTCTCTTCGCTCGCTCGCATTTAATTGTTATGCCATTCACCTGATGTTGCTGCTAGTAATTGCCAGCAGTTGCGCCCGGTGCGCCCCCCCCCCCTTAATTTCCAAAAAAAAAAAATAAAAATATGGCTACAAACGGCAGTTTTTGGACTGTAAAATGTAAAAATTTTCAAGCTCGCTTGCTCGCTCGCTCGCATTTAATCGTTGTGCAATTCTCCTGATGTTGCTGCCAGTAATTGCCAGCAGTTGCACCCGGTGCGCCCCCCTTAATTTCCAAACAAAAAAAAAATATGGCTACAAACGGCAGTTTTTGGACTGTAAAATGTCAATATTTTCAAGCTCGCTCTCTTCGCTCGCTCGCATTTAATTGTTATGCCATTCACCTGATGTTGCTGTTAGTAATAATATTGCCAGCAGTTGCGCCCGGTGCGCCCCCTTAATTTCCAAACAAAAAAAAATATGGCTACAAACGGCAGTTTTTGGACTGTAAAATGTAAAAATTTTCAAGCTCGCTTGCTCGCTCGCTCGCATTTAATTGTTGTGCAATTCTCCTGATGTTGCTGCCAGTAATTACCGGCAGTTGCGCCCGTTGCACCCCCACCCCTCCTTTATTCGCAAAGCGAAAAAATATGGCTCCAAATGGCAGTTTTTGGACTGTAAAATGTCAAAATTTTCAAGCTCGCTCTCTTCGCTCGCTCGCATTTAATTGTTATGCCATTCACCTGATGTTGCTGCCAGTAATTGCCAGCAGTTGCGCTCAGTGCGCCCCCCTTAATTTCCAAAGCAAAAAAATATGGCTACAACGGCAGTTTGGGGACTGTAAAATGTCAAAATTTTCAAGCTCGCTCGCTCGCTCGCATTTAATTGTTAGGCAATCCTCCTGATGTTGCTGCCAGTAATTGCCAGCAGTTGCGCCCGGTGCGCCCCCCCCCCTTAATTTACAAAGCAAAAAAATATGGCTACAAACGGCAGTTTTCGGACTGTAAAATGTCAAAATTTTCAAGCTCGCTCGCTCCATCGTTCGCATGTAGTCGTTATGCCATTCTCCTGATAGTAATTTGTCGTTTCACACCGTCATTCCATAATCCATTTATAGGGGGTACAACCCCCTCCGGCACTTCCACACCCTTGCTCGCTCCCTCGCATACTAACCCCACCCCCACCCACCCCCAAGATGAAATCCTAGCTACGCCGGTGCCCTTTCCCCGCTTGGTTTCCCTAAAAAACAGTAAAAGTCTAGGGATTGAGAGCTTCCTATATTCCAAATGTCTGTCCAAAAAATCTCGTAAACATTTAGTGTCAAAACGCACCCCCTTTGAAAAAAAGCTGGTGACGCCCCTGATTTGACTTGTCAAATAGTCTATGATTGGCATGAAACAGAGATGCAAGACTGGAAAATTTGCAAGGCTGATGACATGACACTTATCCACTATAAATCATTTTTATATTAAATATTATTTATGTTTCCAATATTCACATGTAAATCATGGCAAAGTCGTGTAGTGTGAAGTAGTCTTAAGATTTCTGATCGTTTGGAGATCACCGCATGATTGCCCTTAAAGCTGTTGAAAAATTCAGGACACATAATATCTGTCATCTATATCACACTCCTCTTAACTGGTGACACACCCTGTCTAGTTGATGTAGAGCCAGTACATAGCCAAATCTTTTCTGCTGAAGGAAATCATTTCACCAAGCTACATGTAATGTTAGTATAATAAAGGCCACGAAATGATTAACCTGTTGAAGACGAGTCCCGAGAATACTTGGTGTCGGGTGTCTATGAGAAATGCGTGTTATAGCAAAATCAGTCCATCCTCAATGGGTTAAAAAAAGAAGAATTGTACCACAATTCTTTTTGTAGTGAATTGTATGCCTTTAACACTGATCAATAAACTTAGGACAGAGCAACTACTGTTTTATAGCAAACAGTGTTCATCTGAACATGTTTCTCTGACAATATCAAGGTACATTACGTTGTAACTCAACTACAGTATACAAGTGCTAGTACAAAGCCTGATGATATATGATCAATACTTGTATGTGTTTATCTCACATGTATCCATTAAAAAAAAAGAAGTAGGCTTTTTTTTTAAATTGAATGTGTATATTTTGTAGTAGTGTCACTTGTGACATAGATCTATAGGATGTGTAAATTATGGAATGAATTTAGACAATATATATGTTGTAGTACCATATAACAATATTTGAACAGAGCCTGTACAAACTTGTGTAATGCATTTAAAGAGGGGGAGGTTTCCTAAACATCAATTGGCACATGTTGGTGCCTCTGGGAGAGATTAAGGAAGAATGAGGGTGACATTTACTGAGTATCCACCAATGCACCCATTAGAGCTATAAATTGATGAAGGGATTGTTGAGGCTCCATTTTACAGTATACTTGTATGTCCCAGATTGTCCTAATTATTTTGATACAGAATGTTAGTTAATATGTCCACGTTTGCTCTCTTGCCAGTTACACATTTGGTAGATGTTCGGGTAAATCCTCAATATACTGTATTCGCCGAACATTTCGCAAGGTTTTTATTTTCGCAAATGTCGCGAGTCCTGCTATTTGCAAAATTACAGACAAGCGAAAATATTGACCCTGATCCCAATATGAATATAATGTATGCGTATACAATTCTCCGTTCAGTACAGGACTCCATGTTTGCGAATTTAACCACTCGCAAAATCGTTGGGAAGTCCTGATTTGCGAAAATTTAGACACGCTAAATATATGGCATATATATACAGTAAAGACCGGATAGCCTGGGGGTAGGAAGGCTGGCCTGACTCGCACATATACATTTTATAGGTCCTATGATTGTATTTGGGAATCCTCATTAACGAAATGTGTACAGTTTTATCACTTATCTCTGTGTAAGGACATACACGGCCAAAGAATCTCAACTGGAGCCTACTGTTACCGATGAGCATACGCTTCAATGCACATATTCGCCCATGGGTGCTATTCATCGTCTTCAAATGTACCCCAGTGGGCAGCAAATGGAGATCAATTCAATCCGGCCACCCATGAATCCCCATGCTACCAGGCCTTTAAAGGGCTTTTTACACTTGTAAATTTTTGCTTAGTCCCGTACCAACGGTGGGGCTAAGGGGGGGGGGGGGGGGGCCTCAAAAGTCCGGGGTTAAGAAACACAAGTGTAAAAGGGCTTAAAAATACCTTTATTATGCAATTTCATCAGGAGTGTGAGACACAAAGGCCATTTGGGTCCAGCATAATTCTCACTGTATGATATCATAATTGTCATCCAGAAAACTGCATTTGGCATAACCATGAATGCCATATATTTATTTGATTGGGACTCATAAAGACAGTTGTTGAATGGTTTAATTCACAATCAAAACCTCAGTGGCAGAAGGAGAAATACAAGTGTCAACCCTTTTAACGAGAAAAGTAAGGGATTTATACCTTAGAATACCTTTGAGACTCTTATACAGTGGATTTGAGGTCACAGTAGGCAGTATTTTGCAAGTGTACATCAGACCCACAAAAATAAAAACACCGCAACATACACAATGTACTGCATAGCTTCAATTTAATTTAAAACAGTATACTAAACAAACATGCATTTTGCAATTTTCAGTGATGTTCACAGCTCATCAATATGGTGATTACATACAGTGCAAATATCATTGAAAAGAGAAAGTGTAAGTACTCTATATCATACCTATCTCCTACCGGACATAACAAAGCAGCATGTATTTCACAAGATGCTTGATATATATATATATATATATATATATATATATATATATATATATATATATATATATATATATATATATATATATATTTATATATATATATATATATATATATATATATATATTTATATATATATATATATATATATATATATATATATTTATATATATATATATTTATATATATATATATATATATATATATATATATATATATATATATTTATATATATATATATATATATATATATATTTATATATATATATATATATATATAAATATATATATATATATATTTATTATTATTATTATTATTTTTTTTTTTTTTTCGGCTGGAGAATTGTGTTAAAGTAAAATTATATCCTGGCCATACAATTTGTAGATCTGAAAGAAACAAAGAAAAAATTTTTTACGTCAAGAAAAAAAAAGTAGTGTCCAGTGTCATTTCTTACAGCCAGTTGTAAGCATGACGTCATGTAACCCAATATTCAAGTCTGTGTGATCCTTAGGCTGAGGGTATTTCCATTCCACGTACTCACATGAACAGACACACACACACATACACACACCCCTTGATAGAAGAACCACATGTACAGTACCATTAACTTTACATTTTTCTCTTCTGCGATTACTGCTAATTGAACCGTAAGAACACACAGTGGTCCACTTCCATAGAAGACACAGTGCAGAGAGTGTTACCACTGACCAGTCCCATCAACCAACTAGAGAGCAAACATGAATAATAGCAAAGGAAAGGAAGGACCACTAAAAATTCTTTGCGCTGGATTATATTGATCTTGAACTGGGCTCTCTAAGTGACTATCTGCATTGTGTGGCCAGACCAAATACAATGCTGTTTGTGTGGACACACTGTGTTGTAATCCTGTACTGTTGGAGATATTGCTTCCTGTGTATCCCCAGCATTGGCGGGGATTTTCAAGTGACAGCCCCAAATTGCTTTTGTTGCTGCTTCGGCCAGCTCATCTGACCAAATATGCTCGGCTATTTAAGATGTTGACCATCTCTGGCAAAACTTGCCCAATGTTGACTTTCTGCAGGAGTGTTTTGTTTTGGCTTGGTCGTGTCGGCATTCTTAAATGAAATACAGAGTATGATACCAGTGACATTCTAACACTTCATACAGCTCATGCCGTGTGTCCAAAGAAAATTATTGCAGCCAAGGTGATATGCTTTTGGTATTTGAATTCACTTTGCAGTAGACCTCTTTTTTCCTTCTTTTTTTTTTGGAGAAATTTTGCCACATGCAAGCAGTTGTGCAGAGGGCTGCAAATGGAATAACCTTCCCAACGACAGGAAATCTGTCATGGGGATTGTTTCCTCTCCGTTCACTGAAGTGGTGTTGGAAGACGGTAGATCTCCGATGCATTTGTGAACCAATAGGAAAGGCAAGAACATTACCGGCTTGTGCACGTTGCGGATCAATATGGAATTGCGTGTGGTGGAAAATGTGGTTATGATATTACATGTGTAGAGTGCTCCACAGTTCTTCCTCGTGCAGCAATTTTTTTTTTCTCTTTTTTTTTAATGACATGATACTTTAATATTTCAGACTGTTGAATGGCGTTCTCATGTGGGAGTCTGTGAGTTGTACATAAAAAGTATTTAGGGTGCAGATGTGAAACATTAGGTTGAGTGTCTAAAAACATCTTCATTGTGAACTGGTGCAATACGTTCTTCTGTGTGGAAGTACCCTCCACCCGTTTCACATGATTTCATCTCAGTTGGAATAATGTTCTTTGGAGAGGATTACCAGCTGCACCTCTTTGATCTCCTCAAACATGTGGATTATCCCTAGGATTACCTTTCTAAATGACTCTGTTCAGCCCATCCGCAAAATCTGTCAACATGTTTCCCCAAGGTGAGTCTAAGCTGTGTGCAGGGACAGTGGGAGGTGCAGTCGTAATTTCTATTTTAACCTGTTCAGGACAGGCAGATTTTGCTACAACACGCATTTCCCATAGACACTTGCCCGAGTATACTCGGGACTCGTCCTCAACAGGTTAAGTTGTGCTGTAAGGAAAATTTATTCAAGGAAGTATTTGTTATCATTTTTAAAATTTTTATTACACGAATGTAGTACATGTAGCATGGTACATGACGTAGCATGGTACATGACATAGCATTTAGAAACATAATCTTGGATAGATCGTTAGGATGTAGATAGCATCACACTATAGTGTTTCAATGCAAGTTGATTATCTCGTCTACAGTGTGATACATACAACGTACATAATGTGGCATCCCAAAGCTTCCTTCGAGATATTCACAATACATCATCTAGGATGAGTGTCAGATGACTTTGATCACTTTTGGAATACTTTGAATTTCCACTATTTTTTTTCTTTTTGGTCCTCTAATCATCTCAAGATCAAGAAAACCAAGCTCTCACGCCCATTGTATTGCTCAAAGTTCTGATACAGTTTCTCTGTGTAATCTGTATTCTATTCTATGGCAAAACTGTTCGCATACATCTTGGAAACTACAGACTATATAACTTGCTGGTAGAAAATGTTTACAACTACTGTGTACTCAACATCATAAATGAGTGAACTTTAAATGTTACGATATTATGTTGCATTGTAATATTTGTATCATACTCAGCAGAGCATACAGTATACACTACTGTGTTACACAGTAGTGTTACGAAATCATACTTTCATGGTCAATCATTTTCACGCCAGTCATGAAATATTCAATTTGCATCATATACAGTGGACTCCCTTTATAACAAAGTCCTTGGGACTGGCAGTTTCGTTCATTATATAAAAATTTCATTATAACTGAACAAATAAACAATAAAAAACGAAGAACGGATCATTTTGTGGCCTGAATTTTCACTTCGTTGTAACCGGAATTTCGTTATAACCGTGTACCTATAATCTCATATTGTTAAACCATTTTCACACATTGCAGCTTTAACCATTCACCAATCAACAGTATCTAGTAAATCATTAATAATATTTCCTATTTCCCTTGGGGATGCTGTAGTTCAAAGAAAGTAGTCTGGTTGATACAATGTATGAATCATAGTGGTACATGTATGGTACAATTACAGACAACTTTTCATTTAATGAAGTCCTCAGGACTGGCAGTTTTCTTTCATTACGTCGAAATTTAGTTAAAGCTTTAACACTCAAAGTATATAAAGATACAAGCGATAACATTTTTTTTTAACCTGAATTTTTACTTTGTTGTAACAAAATGTTGTTATAACCATGTTTGTTATAATGGGATTGCAGTGTAATATCAAATTAATAGATTGGTATCTCGACAGAGCAAGAACATCAACATTACTGTAGATGCAAAGTGAGTTAGGTGTTTAAATGCCATTACACCACTTCTAAGAATGTTCAGGGCACATTCCGGCATTTCATTTTATAATGTAAATTTTATACAACACAAATATGCATTTCCCTCAAGTGATACCATAGTCTATATGTGCAACAGTTATTTACAAGTACCATCTACAATGTATGACACACTATACATCCATGTACAACATTTTATATGATTTGCTTCGTCATTCAAAGTGTTCATCATCGCTTGTAACATTTTAAAAGACTTTCTTCACTTTTTATTGAGATTTTGCCATTCCCCTTCTGATTTTTAATCAAAGTGCTCATCTCCTCATCAGAATTGTTCTTGAATTGAAGAATGGAGCGTAAGAGGTCTGAGAGTGCTTCAGAAATACAATCTTGAGCCTACCCATAACCTGCCTTTAAGAGTCATGTGTACATTGTATGTACTCGCGTGCAAGTGGCAGGATGACCCATGTTTGTGCAAATTTGCATGAGCTCAAGTGGTCAAATACAATGTAGATCTGATGTCATTGTAATCTTGCCTATTGTTTGATTGATGCCTGCCTATTTGCCATGTAGACTACACATTTCATGCATGAATGGGTCCATTGTTTCAAGGCCTTTAGCTCTTGTTTGCAAACCTTTTTTTTCTTCTTCTTCTTCATTCACAAAATTTATTTCAGACCTACAGTATGTAGGCCTACAGTGTATCTCAACCCAGTATGATTATGATTGATTGCAACAGATGTGTCCTTATGCACAAAACTATCTACTTTTGTGTTTGGAAAAAAAAAGAAGCAAATATTATAGTGTAAAAAAAAAAAGAATTGCCACTATGAAAGCGATGGAAGAGGGACAGTTTATCAAGAACACAGTTGTCCAAAAAAACATTTTTGAAGTCATATTTAACCTGTTGAAGATGATTTCTGAGTACACCTGGGCAGGTGTCTATGGGAAATACTTGTACACTGTTGTAGCAAAATCAGCCCATCCTCAATGAGATAACAAATCTGTACTATACTGTATACCTATTCTTTATATTTGCCATACCTTTGTGCGTAATGTGCTATGATACAATGGGTGATTTCAAATTCGGTGCTAGTGCTTCATGGAATGCTACAGTGTATCTCCCGAACAGCTGCCTCAACTCCAACACCGACACTGCTCAAAATTATCAATCCTAATGCTCGGTGTTGGCATCTAACCACCACAAAGTTCACAGGACTTGCGCAACGACAAAAGTGATGGCGCATAGTTGATGTCAAATATTAAAAGATATAGTCATGACTGCTTAGTTTTAGACACATAATGAGGAAGACGGATTAAAATGCCACAAATTTCATCCCTTCTCTATTAAACAACCATCTTAATTTTGCTCCCAGGCTCAGATTTATGTAGCCATGTCGAGAGTGTTTGTGTGCTTTATGTGGGAAACTATTTTATGAGCATGTAGCCTTTGCTCGCTGTACAATGTGCAGCTACAACTTATGGACGTGAATGTGGGTCTTGCACAGGAACGCTAACACCAGCACCAAACTTGAAATGACAAAAATGATAATCCCTTGTTTCAAGTGTTGGCCAATGGGAAAAGAAGCATGTAAATTGCCAACATGAATGGTGGAGCTTGGTTTAAATAGCAGGATAGCATTCAACACTGGGGCCTAGCACCAACTATAAATGGAAGTATGTCATAATTTCAAAGTCAAGCCCCCAACACCATCTGATTTCAAGTTTGGTTTTATCACTAGCGCTGAACTTAAAATTACCCACTGCAGTGTAGTGAAATAACTCACAACCAAAAGTTACTTTTGGAAAACGCAGAAAGTGAAAGCTTGTGAATAAACAGACAAAAAGTCAGACTCTAAAATGTACAACTTCCTTAACTCTTTATGTGCCACGATCGCACGCCCCGCTCAGCTGATGGCGTGCCAAGTTCACATATTTTGCCCAAACACACATACCCACCCAAACCGGTCGATAAATTGCCAAAAGCCACAGTACAATGAACGAGTTTCTCGCGATTCCATTCCTGCCACATGTACACATACTGTAGCTTGCATTTTACATGAGATAGTGATTGACTATCAAGCGGTGTTCCCTACCAGGTTTGTGAGTAAATCTTTTTTTTTTTTCACTGTTTTATGTGCAAAGTCATGCCTCTACAATAATGTTGCTACCAGTTATTTGAAAGGGAAAAAAAAATCATACAGATTTGTCATACAATTCACATCAAAGCAAAGCTTCGCATTTTCTGTACAACTTTGCTCATTACAAGACCAGGGTAACAAAAATCTACATTATATAAAGTTACACATTTGAGAAAGAGAATATTTTCCCAAAGCATGACTACGTTGCTCTCTCTGAATAATGTGGCACACGTGGGGTTTACACCATGGCACATATAACAGTTACATACATACCTGTCTCATTGCATTTTACAATTTACATAAACTCTATAATGGCACAGGTCCGTGATCAGATTTTAGATGACAATTTCATAATGTGCCAGTCATCAAGTGTGCATTCTTTTATGTACAAAGTGTATAGATGCATTTAGGACTCCTTAAAGGACAAGCAGTAAAGAAATAATAATAAAAAAAATATGTACAATGTACACTTTGATACTTGAATTTGAAATTTGATTGTTTTTTAAAGTGTATCTATTTATAGCCTTTTTATAAAACCGTTTTTTGTAGGTGAGCCACCCCATGCATTTTGCTCACAAGCCAACTTGGCTTGCCTTTAATATCTCAATAGACTTTTAGTCCGGGAGCCAGCGAGGGTCAGCCTAGCTGAAAAGGTTACCAATTTTTATGTATATAGCAATTTAGTACATATGCCCCTAAGTATGGAAATGCACGTCTGGCTGGTCATCGGTGGTGGGTGTGGCCAGGAGGGCCAAAAAAAGGACCCCTCAAAATTAGGCTAGCCTAGCTGGAAAAGTAACCCCATAAAAACAACTGGAACTTGTTCGTTACACTTACAGGATAAATGAATGACCATTGCCAGACGTTTTAAGTGGTGGGGGGTAGCCGCCAGACGCTCTTAAAGGCCCAACTCCAGCTAGGCTAGCCTAGCTGAAAAAGTAACCTCATGAAAACCACTGGAACTTGTTCGTTACACTTACAGGATAAATGAATGACCATTGCCAGACGTTTTAAGTGGTGGGGGGTAGCCGCCAGACGCCCTTAAAGACCCAAATTTTTCCAGCTAGGCTAGCCTAGCTGAAAAAGTAACCTCATGAAACCCACTGGAACTTGTTCGTTACACTTACAGGATAAATGAATGACCATTGCCAGACGTTTTAAGTGGTGGGGGGTAGCCGCCAGACGCCCTTAAAGACCCAAATTTTTCCAGCTAGGCTAGCCTAGCTGAAAAAGTAACCTAATGAAACCCACTGGAACTTGTTCGTTACACTGACAGGATAAATGAATGACCATTGCCAGACGTTTTAAGTGGTGGGGGGTAGCCGCCAGACGCCCTTAAAGACCCAACTTTTTCCAGCTAGGCTAGCCTAGTTGAAAATATAACCTAATGAAACCCACTTGAACTTGTTATTTACACTTACAGGATATATGCATGGTCGCGTTGCCAGACGTTTTAAGAAGTGGGGGGGGGGGGGGGGGGGGGTATAGCCGCCAGATGCCCTCAAAGGCCCAATTTTACCAGCTAGACTATAGCCCTGGCTGGAAAAGTAACCTCCTGAAACCCACTGGAACTTGTTCTATGTTTGTATCTCACCTGATAAACACTGTCGACATAGTATTCTGGTGTTCTTTCGATAACTTTCCACACTTTTGAGCTATATGACCACCAAATTCACTCCTCAGATCACCTAATGATTGCTGTCAAGTGTTAATATTGGTGAAGTCGGACTACGTCAACAGTCAAAAAGTCAATGAACTAGGCATATGCCATTTGAAAATCTCTGTAATCACAAAGTCGATACGTGGACGAGACATCACTTCGCTTTTGCCTTGTTAGATGGTGAATATTTGTAAGCTTCCGTTTCTAATTCATACAGCACCAGCATACATGTCTGAGAATAGCGGTAAAGAAGATTAGAGTCTTTGGCAACAAGTGCAAAATTAAATTCTGTGCCTTATTTGCTAAACAAACGTGGTATAGTGATAGGAGGACAACGACCTGTTACGCAATATGGCGGACCAATAGCTCTATATTATTAGTGCTATAGAATAAATGACAATGATGTAGTTCTGGAGCATACTTTTCATTAGATGCTTTTGCAATGACTCAATGTATACTTTTAATCGAACTAAGTATATATCCATGACTTGCTCATGAATTACGGCAGAACGATTCGGTGAGGAAAGTTTTCTGTCATGTCATTACGGAAGAAGTGAACGTGTCAATATTTTGCTATTTGTTCCATAATTATTTCTGAAGTGGTTAAATGTATTTTCCTAAAACATTTTTTCTTTTATATAATACCTAAGTTGCATCCAAATGCCTATTCGCTGAAAAAATGCGGGCCATGTATTCAAAGGTCAAAGATCGTAGGTTAATGGAAGTAGGGCATACATTGTACAACATTTCACTAAGTTGTTGGTTGTTGTTGTTGTTGTTTTGTTTTGTTTTGTTTTGTTTTTTTTTTTTTTTTTGGGGGGGGGCATGATTCAAAGTGTCCTAAAACCTTGTATAATACATGTATTTAGTTTTGAAGTCACGACTCTTGCTATGTATGATGCCAAACTCTTCCCGCTCATACAAATGCAGCCGTTTCAGGGAAATAATTATGATAATGATTGGTAATGCTGAAGTGGTTCATAACATTCCATTGATACTATGTATAGAACAGAAAGTGAATTTGACAATGGTATATGATATCCGCAATTTACTCTTTGACAGGTTCTATCATCCGATTAATAATGTATAAATTGAATATACAATAGTCCCCTATTCAGTAACTACAGGTTAAGTTAGATAAGCTGCATTCATTTTGCACGCGACCATGGCGTTATAGCCAAAGATGATTGAATTCTGTAAATCTCTGTGTGCCTGCACAGGATTGGAAAACGAAACAACTTTCTGTGTATAGAACAACGAAACAGAAACTGGTGCATGCATTATTTTCAGTCACTTTGTTATGCATAATGATGGTTTGCTCATTGCAGTTCCGGAATCTCAGCTCGATGGACTCGAATTGATCCCAAATCAGTCGGCATGCGTGTATCACCCAAAACAATATCTGAACACAATTATAACTGCAGTCCTCCATAGTCTCTATTGGTTGCCGATAAGGGCTGGTATCAAGTTTGATTTTCATATTATTTACAGCACCTTGTATTTAAATGTTTTCATCGAAATGCCCGTATACGGTATGCGTATCTCAGTTAACTCTTTAAACCATAGTGATACGTGCCAAGAATCTCATGTTTTTAATAAGCGTGAACTCCAAGACATGTCGTGATAAGGACTTTAAGACAATTGGCATCGTCATTATAAAACGAATTCCCCTTTTACAAGACACGTTTTAGATTTTAGATAGAAATATGGATTCGTTTGAATGCATACAAACAGCTTCTTAAATCCTCTTACATTTTGTTTTTAAGATATGGTGTATACTTTAGAAGTGCAAGAAGCATGCTCTTGTTTTAGAGGCTTTGAGTACTGGTAAGAAGTATGTTATTTTTAGAGATTATGTGAATGAGTACGCATTCAAGAACGTTTTGAATAAAACGTATCCAGACAACTGCATATCATATTTTCACCTCTTCCTTCATGCAGATGTATACTCTTGCCGAGAAGGTTAACTGTTTGATAGATATAGTGCTCACCTTATTGAAAAGGTAATTGGGTAAATTTTTGGTTTCAGTATATTATTCAAACACAAATAAGTTAACTTTTACATCAACATTTTCACAACTCACAAATTCCACACGCACACACATTTCATGATTCACAAGATCCAAGTTACACTAATCCTATTTACTTTGCAGAGTGCAACAACAACATATTAGTTATATACTGAGCAAATAGGCTTACATCAGTTCGCACTATTCAAGGTTTAGAGTAGTTAAGGAACTAAATCGTACCCGATTATGTGATGCTAAGTTGCACCTTGAGATGATGGGCAATATTGCCCTTATATAGGAGCGGGCAGTGACACTGACTTGCTCCTTTAAAGGAGCAATTTTGCAGCAGTCATGGAGCAAATAAGCACCACATAGGTGCAACATCATAGTCATACCAATAAGGCACAAGATTGCACCCTCAAGAGAGGGTACATTCTTGCATCCTTCGGGCATAAAGTTGCACCTAAAGGTACGAGGTTGCGCCTTTTTCAAGGGGGCAAAGTTGCTCCCGAGGGTGTAACTTTCACCCTTTTTTGCGGGCACAAAGTAGCACCCAAAGTTCCAAGATTGCACCCTCAAAACAAGGCACAATCTTGGAACTTTGGGTGTTTCTTTGCACCCTCACGAAAGTATGTAAAGTTGCACCAAGATGTAAAGGCTACACGGGGTGCAAAGGTGCGCCGAAAGGTAAAGGGTGCAAGATCGCACCCTCAAGAAAGGTGCAACTTAGCACCACTTAGTGTGGGTGGAAAGATGCACCCTCAAGAAGAGGTGCAATCTAGCACAACTTAGTGTGGGTGGAAAGATGTACCCAAGGGAACATTTTCGCACCCTCAATAAAGGGTTCAACTTTGCACCCTCTCTGCAGTATTATTTTATACACACGTGAATTCCTTGTTCCTGTGAGCTACGTTTAATATGAGCGTGACCCAGTATTAGACACGTGTCAAGCCTTTGCAGACACAGAATTTTTTTCTTCATATTGTTTAAAGGTCATTTAAAATAAATTTAAATATATATTTATTTCTTTTAAGTTAAGAGGAGCAAATGTGGAGATCATGACCTGTGATACATGTTACGGGAAGTCTATATTTTTATGTGTACTCGGTTTTTTTTTTCAACTACAAGGATTTACCTATGAGCTAATTGGATAAAGAAGCTGAGCATTCCTTTTTTTTTCATCAGTTAGTGTCAGTGCTGGTGTATTATTCTTGAAAAGTTGGCATCTAAATGTCCTCCAAACCAAGTACTTATCACTGTATAAAATTATATTCCTGTGAGTTACGTTTCTTATGAGCATGACAGATGTGTAGACACGTGTCATAGTGGTTACAAACACTAAGTTTCCTTTGCTTTCATCGTTGTCAAGAAGCGATTTTGAACAATTTCAGATGTTCTGGTTTTTTCAATTTCGTTACGAGAAGGCAATAATGATTTCATGTAAAACATGTTAAGGAAAGTTGATAGTTTGGTTATTTTATCATTACTCATCTTCGTCTTCTCAACAAGAAGATGATACACATGAGCTCATTTGCTAAAGAATTTGAAGGATGTTTAATTGCTGGTAGCCACGTAGGGGCTTAAACATTTTGCATCTTAATCCCTCGAAACTAAGTACATGCAGTATTAGTTTATAGATAACATAATATTTTTGTTGTTGCTGTGAGCTTATTCATATGAATTGTAGACATGTTTCTCATATGTTTCTGTCATATGTTTTACTGCAGAACAGCAAATGTTGAGTTTATTGGCAAGAGAGGTTGATCATTACTTTACATTTAAGTTCATTGAAGTGCCGGAGCATAAACTTGTCTTGAAATATTAGCATCCAAAACCCTCCAAACCAAAAACGTGCAATACTAGACACGACAGGAATTCCTTGTTGTTGTGTGTTATGTTTCTTAAAAACACTGATTTTTTCTGCTTTTGCAATGTACTATGTTCAAAAACACTCTTGAACAATTTTCAGATTTCGTTTCTTTCTTAAGAGAAGAAAACGGTGAGGTCATGTGAAGCATGTTCCTATAAGTTTTATTTCGTTAATACTTTTTCTTTACCCATCTCCTCAACCGTAAGGTGATACGGTACCTAAAAAGTCATAGGCCAAAGGTGTTGAGCTTTACTTCCCCTTTTTAAAGTAAATTTAAGAGCTGGGGCATTATTTTTAAAAAGTTGGCATTTTAAGCTTTGTACACCGAGGACGAGTCTTACTGAATGGATTTCTTGTTGCAGTAGAATTGTATTTTTTATGAGCTTGATGGAGTATTAGACAATTGTATAAAGTGTTTGCAAAAACTGTTAATGTATTCCCTTTTGCTAATGTCCAAAGAGTTCATTTGCCAAGTTTTGATTGTCTTTTGTTTTAATCATCAGGGGTTTGTTTTATCATGGTCATAGAGGAAAGAAACTTAATTATAAAAAAAGCCTTCATATAAGAAGAGATACTGTAGGACACAATTTTATCAAAAGTTGTGATTTTCAACATTTGCAAAATGCAATTGATGAATATTTCTCCCCAGGGCACAGAAAGAAAGTAGTTTTTGGTCTTGTTTTTTTTTTTCACGTCAGTATGTTATAATACCCGCGGGTTTACGCCCATCCCACCAATTTCCATCAGGATACTGTACCCGGCCCTGTTTTTTTTTTTTTTTTTGGTTTTATTTTGTTTTTTATTTTTGTTTTACACTGCAAAGAAAATGAGAACACTGATGTTTGAGAAAAATCCTGACATGTTTGATTGGGCAATTCTTTTTTGATGTCTATTATTCTTCCCAAATAAGTTTTTTGGTTATCACTGAGGACAAATACAGATACCCTGTTTCTTCTACCAAAACCACAGCACTGTATATTCTCATATTTCTACAGTATTTCGTTTCAACACTTGCCCTATTGATATTTCAAATCATGTTTCCCTGTGCGCTAAAGAAACTCCCTCATTAAAGGAGACCTCCGGGTGATTCTCAGATTTTTACATTTGTACAACTATGAATTAGTTATACTGAGGACAGAGTTTCAGAATTTGTGATAATTGGGATGAAGAATAAGAATATTTTCAAAAAATAGAACAAATTGCAATGAACAAGGATGATGACATGGGAGAGCTAGTCACCATAACAATGCATGAGTTGGGGCTCAAGGAAGCAGAACAAAAGAATAAGGCATGCATAGATTATAGACAGGTGAACTCGCAAGCAAGCGGTATTGTTATGGAATTACACTGCTATCATTTCTGAAATATGTGAAGCTTATAGCTGGTAAAATTGGGTCTTTGAGAGCGTCTGGGGGCTACGCCCCACCACTTAAAGCGTCTGGCAACGGTCATGCATTTATTCTGTAAGTGTAAGAACAAGTTCCAGTGGGTTTCATGGGGTTACTTTCCTAATTTTCAGCTAGGCTAGCCTAGCTGGTAAGAGTTTGGTCTTTGGGGCCTCTGGCGGCTATTGTCTGGCAACAATCATTCAATTATCCTTTGAGTGTATCACAAGAACAAGTTCCAGTGGGTTTCAGGAGGTTATTTTTCCAGCTATATATAGGCTAGTCTAGCTGGTAAAATTGGGTCTTTGAGGGCGCCTGGCGGCTACCCCCCCCCCCCCCCCCCCCCCACCACCACCATTTAAAACGTCTGGCAACGGTCATGCATATATCCTGTAAGTGTAAAGAACAAGTTCCAGTGGGTTTCATTAGGTTACTTGTTCAGCTAGGCAAGCCTAGCTGGAAAAAGTTTGGTCTTTAAGGGCGTCTGGCGGCTACCCCCCCCCCCCCCACCACTTAAAACGTCTGGCAATGGTCATTCATTTATCCTGTAAGTGTAACGAACAAGTTCCAGTGGGTTACATTAGGTTACTTTTTCAGCTAGGCTAGCCTAGCTGGAAAAATTTGGGTCTTTAAGGGCGTCTGGCGGCTACCCCCACCACTTAAAACGTCTGGCAATGGTCATTCATTTATCCTGTAAGTGTAACGAACAAGTTCCAGTGGGTTTCATTAGGTTACTTTTTCAGCTAGGCTAGCCTAGCTGGAAAAATTTGGGTCTTTAAGGGCGTCTGGCGGCTACCCCCCACCACTTAAAACGTCTGGCAATGGTCATTCATTTATCCTGTAAGTGTAACGAACAAGTTCCAGTGGGTTTCATGAGGTTACTTTTTCAGCTAGGCTAGCCTAGCTGGAAAAATTTGGGTCTTTAAGGGCGTCTGGCGGCTACCCCCCACCACTTAAAACGTCTGGCAATGGTCATTCATTTATCCTGTAAGTGTAACGAACAAGTTCCAGTGGTTTTCATGAGGTTACTTTTTCAGCTAGGCTAGCCTAGCTGGAGTTGGGCCTTTAAGAGCGTCTGGCGGCTACCCCCCACCACTTAAAACGTCTGGCAATGGTCATTCATTTATCCTGTAAGTGTAACGAACAAGTTCCAGTTGTTTTTATGGGGTTACTTTTCCAGCTAGGCTAGCCTAATTTTGGGGGGTCCTTTTTGTGGCTCTCCTGGCCACACCCACCACCGATGACCAGCCAGACGTGCATTTCCATACTCAGGGGCATATGTACTAAATTGCTATACACATAAAAATTGGTAACCTTTTCAGCTAGGCTGACCCCCGCTGGCTCCCGGACTATTTGTAAAGGTACCAAGTATCACAATGAAACCAAGCCCCTTTTCCGTATTGTTTTCCAGAAATGTTGAATCCTTGATGGACTCGGAGTGTAGGATTTCACAGGGTACCGATTATTCAAGTGACACATGTACAGAACCTTTATGTACATGTAATATACACAGAGGTCTGAAACTTCACTGTTGTCCGATGTAGGCCTGCAGTATTTACAATGCTACTGTACAGTGTACTGGTAATAACGCACTAACAAATGACTAGTGTATTTGCTACCACTTTCTTGATGCTGTATGGTTTTGATGTGTACAAGTAATTAGATAGTTATTTTGGTTTTTTTGAAGACGTAAAGAAACAAGGGAATATACACTGTACATTTTCTCTGTGCGGGTGAGCACTTTTAATGAAAATACAATAAAATACAGCAGACCAGTTTTGTAGATTTCAAAATTGTGAGCTGTGTTTCAGATGTTAGGACAATACACAATGTACTTGTATTATATCGATTCAAAGAACATTTACAATTTGTACAGAGCCCCTGGTAAAATTGTGACAGACTGTGCATTATTCAAAGTTTGTTTTGTGTGTAAACTGTAATATATAGCTTTTGGTATGTGAACGTCATTCAGTGCAGTGCTCATCATGCTTTTACAAATTGCTAATCTATCCTCGATTAGTTTGAATGAAGTGATCCACTGGAAATCAACTGGAATATAGTATTATATAGGCTTCCAGGAAAAAAACTCAGTTGGATTGTGTTCTACAATATGAGTGCTCTGGGCAGTATATATTGCACACAAAGTGGTGTTTTTTGTTTGGAACAAAGTTCAAGTACTTGTGAGTGTACACACCCAAAAAATCCTTAGAGAATGCAATCTGTGGAATTTACATTGAAATTTGTATTGCTCATGGTGAGAATGCATGCATTCTGCCACATACCTAAAGAGGGGAAGGGGGGTTAAGCTGTGAATATTTACTTTCAGAATGACATTACTGTGCTCATTATTATACTGTGTCCCACAACAATACACATAGTATGTAGCAGAAATCTACTGAGGCACACAGCATCTCTATGACCCCGTTTACAGTGCGAGGCGCGGCCACGGCTCGGCCACGGCTCGGCCCAGCCCCGCTTCAGTGTAAACGCGCAAAAGGCCAAATGTGGGGCCAAAATTGGCCTCGCATTTGGCCTCGCTCTGGAGGTGGTCTCGCGGCCGTGGCCGAGCCCGGCCTTTTCTTAGTGTAAACGCAAACTTGGCCAAATGCGCGGCCAATTTTAGTCTGGCTTCCAAACCCTCTGCCCGTACTATTTCGCTATTCAGGATATTAACCCCCTCAACATCGAAAGCTAATATAGTTTAAGGTGGTTTTGTCCTGCAAAGGATTTTTCCTTCGGCAAAGGCCTTTGCCCGAACAGCGACTTCGTCGCCACGGAATCCAGTTGGCAAAGGGTCTGAAAACCAGACTTTACCAAATTGCATTTGTTTACAAGCAGAGCGCTACTACGACAAGATATTGAAATTGCAACTGATTGACAAATTGCCCTACATCGACGTAAATAAGCACTGAATTGATCAGTGTTTTAGTAGTAGCCATGATAAAAAATCATGGGCGTACATACTCGAGCAGGATTCGAACCTACGACCTCCTGATCACCGAACAGGCGTCATCTCCACTAGACCACCGAGCTTTCGCCCGAAAGCAAGTGTTGGTTCTAATCCTTATAGCATGCAGCGGGTACTGCTTTGTTATTCAAATTCATGAATTTCTTCCGTCGAGATGTTTTCATTGCAACTGATTGACAAATTGCCCTACATCGACGTAAATAAGCACTGAATTGATCAGTGTTTTAGTAGTAGCCATGATAAAAAATCATGGGCGTACATACTCGAGCAGGATTCGAACCTACGACCTCCTGATCAGGAGGTCGTAGGTTCGAATCCTGCTCGAGTATGTACGCCCATGATTTTTTATCATGGCTACTACTAAAACACTGATCAATTCAGTGCTTATTTACGTCGATGTAGGGCAATTTGTCAATCAGTTGCAATGAAAACATCTCGACGGAAGAAATTCATGAATTTGAATAAGATATTGAAAGGTTTGAATTAAAAGCGCGGCCGAGCCCGGTAGTGTAAACGGACAAAATCACGGGGCTCAGCCTAGCAATTTAGGCTGGACTCGGCCGCGGCTCGGCCCAGCCCCGCACTGTAAATGGGGTCTATGAAATACTGCAGACACCAGTCTGCCATTTTAGTGTACTTGATGGAGATTTCTTTTGTGCCTAATGCACCATAAAGATTTTCTTGAGAATGGTACTGTACACATGTATAATTATATCAAATGTGAAAAAAGAATGAAAGAAAGATATCTAAACCTCCATCAGTTGTACAAATTGTACCATGGTGCCTGCTGAAAGGTCAGTTGAACTACCTTGTTCTGAATCACTCAGTCGTGCAGTGCACAGTATGTACTTTACGGAGTGAGCAAACATTACTGCAGTGGTTGCTACTTTATCGGGAGGGGTTGGGAGACAAGTTTATTAGGTGATCCGAGTATCCTCTCGGATCACCTTCTGTATCTGTACTGATTCATTATTCTTCTTTCTTTATTTCTTTATTTCTCCGCAAAAGTTGTGCAAGAGTTAGCTCAGAAAGTGCATTGCCTATCAATGTCAAACTTATACCATATATGTATCATGTCGCAAAGACGACAGCGCAAGTAAAATCATAGTGATCAGTCGACCGTGACGTCACTATGACGTCATTATATGAAAACACATTTTCATGCATATCTCATAAATGGAATGGAATTTTTTAATGTAAATTACGTCACATATATTTCAAGTCAAGCGGGTTCTACTCATTTTCTCAAAAATTCATATTTATCTTAACACGCGCGCGTTGAAATATTTGTATGCTCAAATCGAGCTCAAAATTTTTTTGCACACATTTCAGATCATTTGGAGCATTTTTTGAAAAATTGAAAAAATTGGACGGACGCGTACGCGCGCGCACATATTCGCACGCACAGCTAGTATGCAATAGAAATTTTCAGTTTTTTTACACGGATGGGATGTCCAAAATGTCAAGGAATATTTCTACCAAGTTTCAAGTCGATCCGACTCAATATGACGTCATACGGGCCCGTCAAACTCAAAATTCCGCGCGTGCGTCAATGGGGATACACAGTGCAACTATGCCAAACAACCGCCAATTTTAAATCGGATTTTACTCGTCAGGATGGACGGTGACCCCCCATTTTCTTGACATATTCTGAAAGCTGATGAGTTGTACATGTTATTTCATGGGTTGGCTATGCTGACAAAATGATTAAAAGATATCAAATTTCTTAATAAAGTAAAAAAAGTAAATTTTCAAAATGACGTCATCAAATTTCAAGTTCATTCGAGCTTATCTCACTAATCCTTTGCCAATTTTCACCCAAATTTCAATATGTTGTAGCTTATGAAATGCTCTTTCATAAATGTAATTAAACAATTTTGATTTGATGACGACATTACCTCGAAAAAATGGATTGAAGGTAACCTTGTCAAATTTGACCAGCTTACGTGTAATCTCTATGGGAGTGCAATTTTTATGGAAATGAAAATTGACATGACTATCTTTATCGAGCACTAGCTCACTTATGCTTCGGTGAATTTCTCTAAGATTTTAATATGTTGTAGCTGAGATGTACGGCTATCGTAAGTGTGCCCTTCGTTTTTTCATACGCTGTCGGGATCACGTGAAAAAACGTGGTTGAAATTGAAGTTTATCTTCGATGTATTGAAATATTTCTTTCTTTTTGCAACTTTCTTTGCAATAACTCAAGAAAAACAGCCCCTATCACCTTCATATTTTGCACATGTTTAGTTCATGTCATGAAAATTATTTCATAAAATTACAACTACTTGATCAGACGCCATCTTGGGTATGTAAATTAGGGTCAAAGGTCATAGATGTTTCATCCTGTATCTTGGTGAATACATGTCCTATCCTTCCCATATTTTGCACACGTAAAGACCATGTTACAGGGATCATTTCATAAATAACCACTTTTTGCTCAGATGCCATCTTGTCTGTGCAAAGTGGGGTCAAAGGTCATATGTACTTCTTTTTCTATCTTTGCTATGACGTGTTATCTCTATGGGAGGGAATTTTTTAGATGTGAAAATTGACATGACTCTCTATATCGAGCACTATCTTACTTATGCTTCGGTGAATTTCTCTCAGATTTTAATATGTTGTAGCTGAGACTTTGCAGTATCAGGACTCGAATGATTGATTAAAAAAAAGATCGGATCACCTTAATTTGTCAGTGATGACAAATTACAATCTCTAGTCTCTTATTCATGTGGGACTCTTGTACAAGTGGTGGCTGGTACTGGGCTGTGCAACCAGCTGACATGAAAACCAGCATGTGGGTATTATACACTAAACAATGCAGAGTTTAAAACCGATAGATATCTATGGCAACAAGTACACATATGCTATGACATGCAGAAACAAGACAGCAGTTTCAAAAGGACATGGCAGTCTCGTAGTTTGAGCAGATCTATTCATCACTGGAACAAACCTTCATTCATATGATCCCCAAAATAACCCTTTTCAAAGTTACAACATGTTCTGTATAAATTTGTGATGCCTTATGATCCTGCAAATGCAAAAAAAAAAAAGAGGCAGCACTGCTATTAATTTGAATGTGTTTCTATTCAATATACCATTCAAAGTAAACAACATACACACTGTGACACTTTACTATTTTTGACCACATTTTTCTCATTCATCCACCCCTTTGGCCGTCTGTCACACGCACACGTCCCCTCATACACACACTACAATGTACAAGCATGTGCAGATGCACAACAGGGTCCTTCATGGGTACAATGTAGGCCTATATCCAACTGCCCAATGGCAAATATTTAGACTATGCAATTGCCAGAATCTCTGTGGGATTGCTTAGAAAATACACATTCTGTAACCCATTTTCTAAGGAAATGAAGTCCTGTGATTATATTTTGGGATTTACTCATCATTTTTACAATAGAAATGTGGTAGCCAAAGTAGGCCTAAAGTGTCCATCCCAGCTAAACTGATTATGGTTCTGATTTAAAAGTGGTGAAGAAAAAGACACACATAAAATCTGTGTTATCACATTATATCACTGCATATACTTTTTCTTGCCATATGGTCCAGTAGTCAATGTCTTGATTCCATGGAATTTAAAAACCGTGAAATCAATCTTACCCGGTCGAGCGCGAAAATAAGTTGCACAAACATATCTACTTTTACAGTATGTTGCTATTGAAAAGCTATTCTCGGTTATCAGATGAACACCGTACTAGAGCTACATTTTTGTACAATGTACACGCACATTGTACACTGTACATGTACATGCTGTATCTTGTGCCTGCCATTTACAGAATGAACCGTATTACAGGCTGTATTTCTAAATTCCTTTCGGGACTTGTGTACTTGTTGCCAAAGATTCTTGGCGTAAGTGATCTCGAATGCATCGAAATCAGTCAGCAGAAGTCTTCTTTTTTTTAAGAGACTACAGATACTATACCTGTATCTGAAAGGAGAATGATATCGCCAAGGAGTGTAAGAGGCAATGGAACAGTAAAAAAATAGACCATGTCTGTGCAAATATGATGTATAAGCATGCAAATTCAGTGTTTGCACAAGTGTAGCGTAATGACATTTTCCTGTCTGTGAATCCACTCCTTTAGAAATATGCACTGTGCCCAAGTGAAGAAATGCGAAGAAGGGGTCCCAATTCTGAATGTTTAATATAATTTTGAGTGTCACTTACAATTTTCATTAGCTTTGTTGGTTTAACTGTTTTAAATATGTACAGTTTGTTGTAGTTTCCATGTCTTTTTGAGGGGAGTTACAATCATGTAGAAGAAGTTTTGTAGGTACTGTAGTATACCCTGGAGGGGCTAGAATGGGATTTGTGTGTCAGAGGCACATGTATACAATACGTTTTCAGACATGGTTGTAAAGCAGCCAGCAAACAGTTTATGAGACACAGAAACTAAAAACAGAAAGAAAGATTGTGCAGTGAGTGCAATAACATTGTAAAGGAATAGAGAGAGGTGACTAATGTGCATTTTTAACATTGCCATCTGCATTCAATGTTTCTGCAGTATTGAAATTGCCATTAAAATGAATATAGAATTGATTCATTAACAAAAAAGTTTATATAAGCAATTTCAAAACGCACTAGAAATATCACACTTTCACAAGAGGTACATTGGAGCTTATATTTTCCCTCTTTGAGCAAGTACAATGTATTGTATGGTTTTGTTTTTGTTTCTGCCACATCACCTTGTTGTCCATTTTTTCCTCAATGTTATGGTAACAAATTTTCATGAATTTGTGCCAAAATGAACAGATGTATATGGTAAATATTAGAGAAAGTGATTTGTAAAGGACCTACAGTGAAAGATATTATAGTTTTGTCCTTTATCTGTGTACATGTGCCCTGGCACAAATCTTAACCTGTTGAGGACAGACTGATTTTGGTACAACACACATTTCCCATAGACAACTTAACCGAGTCAAGCTCCTTGCCCAAGTATACTGAGGACACGTCCTCAACAGGTTATTCTGCCATGCCCTTTCATCAACATTGAGTAAACCATCCATACTTGACCTATTTGCCCACTCAGGTGTAGCAATGTGCCCCAGTCCAACAGCAAGGCCTTGGGGACACAATGGGGATTAGGAGGATTGCATTGATGGTCATACATCTATCCAATAGTTTCCAGACAGCTGTGCCCATGGGCAAAGAAGGAACTCCAATGTACTAGCCAGTTGGCGAACGGAGCACAGTAAGGGGTAAAGAGAAACATGGACAATTCCCATCACTTGCAAATACTTGAAGTTAATAGGAGATTGAAACTCAAATAATAAGTGAATTGAGTGAATGCAGCAACATTAGTAGAACAACACTCACTACATTGTATGAAAAGTTTGAGGAAATTCAAACAGTCCGTTCAAAAGTTACAAGTTTTTAACATTTTGGTGCTGCCTTTGCTGGAGACTGAAAAAAAGACTACAACATTTCATGACATCACACATGGACAGCAATATGAAGAAAAATGAAGAGATTTCGACATATTTTCATTTTTCAGCAAAATGAAAAAATACTCTAGCGTTTGATACCTCTTTCAGGAAACAGGGAAAGATACAATCTGTCAGTGGAGAAACATGTACACTGTATGTACTTTTCATTATCAAAGAGAGAAAATTGATTATATAGTTGATTCTATCATAAGTCTATGGCAGCCTGTGTGGTAAGGAAATTTATAATCGATTGTATCTTTTGATAAAATGGGACCCTGGCCTCTTTGAGAAAAAGAATTGAGTATGAAAGAATGCAACAGCAGAGATTTGTGGGAGTTAATCAATTGAAATCCCTGTATATTGTCCCCAGACTCACTGAACCCATACACATTCCCTTCGAGTTCATAGAAGCCAAGAGAAGAAAAGTACATAATGTTTCGTTGTAAGTCTGTGCGTAGAGCATCTTTTTTTAAGTGAAATGCCGTTCGTCATTGACGTTGGCTCTCATGGATAGATGAAAGGCAAATAAATGAACAGGTGAAATAGTATTGGAAGTTTGACAAAATTATAAAAGAATTAGATTTTTTTTCACAAATTTCTGATGTTTTCCCCAAATCAGTGATTGCAGTCACAGCCACATGTATGATCTAAGTCAGATGAGGTAGTAAGCCTTACTTTTGCTTGGATGCAAGGGGCAAGTTGTCATCATAATTTCCTTTCCACATGGATTCAAGGAGATGAAATTACATCCCTCATGTCATACTGTTCTAGAGTTACAATGATTTAGCAATGACTTTAAAAGAGAGAGCATTGCAGTAGCTGAAGAATTACTAACAATTATAAGACATACCGATACCATTTATCTATGAAGTAACTGTACGATGCAATGGGAGACAGGTAAAATATGATGACATCGTTGCCTTGTCTTTTTGCGTAACGATTGTGATCGTGTCTTTTTGTAGAGACATGCTATAGTTTTATAGAATGGAGAATTTTATGTGAAGTCTCATAGTCTAACAAAACTTTGGACATTTGCTTGTCAGTTTCAATCCATTTATGTTACCAAAGCCAGTGTGCACATGAGATGCAATTTCACTCGGATGCTTCTAGTGTGTAATGTGCTGACATTGAAGCTTGCTCAGTCTCTTTAAGCTGGGATGAGACAGTTTAACGTCAGCACAGATTGCTCCTCCTTGTGGAGGATCTTCAATCCCAATCTACACAAGCCTACAATCATCATTTGTCATCTTACACTGAGTTTATATACAGTGTCATTATAACTGTCTCATAAAAAGTAAATCAACAGCAAAAGAAGCCATATATCTCTAGCACACATTTAAGTTGGTGACATTCGAAAGTGTTTTCTATTTCATTTGATTGTGGGAAACATTGTGTGTGATTATTTTTGTTTTCTATGCAAAAGAGGGAAGTGAGGTAGTATTTTACAGAGATGCCCAAGTGCAGTTCAATTTAAAATGAAAAATTGTTTTTAATCAATGCACTGCATTATTCACTTCAATCTTCACATTTTTGTTGAGACCCAGTTCTACATCAAGACAGCACGTGTCATATTTTAGCTCAAATGCCACTACTTGTGAGCAGCAGTTAATAACTGGATTTAAAAAAAATTGAACAGAATGGTGGCAGTTTCAACAAAATCTAAGATTAAATGGAAAATATATGAAATTGTAAAGCTCTTCACAAGTTTTCATGAAGTAGCAAAATAATTGAGTGGAAGCCATTATGGTACAATTTGTTATTCTGAAGGTTCCTTTAATATGCACCTTCTTTTTATTTTTGGATTAAGAAACCTTATTTCATTTTTGGATTAACAAACCATTGGAACGACAAACCTGATGTCCTCTTTGGATATATACGAACCTTTGGATTCACAAAACTTCTTTTATTTTATGATAATGAACCTTAAGAATAATACCACAAATGTTGGGATTAGCTATTCCTTTTTCATGTTCAGACTAGTAAACATTCAGTTTGAAGTTGCAATGAAAGAGGAAAGAAATTAGAAATCACAGGTTAGATTGTTAATAAAGAATTAAGCTGAAACTGTTAGATTGTTAATAAAGAATTAAGCTGAAACTTGCATTATGCCCGACACCCAAAAATATTAATGAATTTCTGTACCCAGCAGCACTGCCAAGGTACATTCAGGGTGCTACAGAACTTTATTTTGCCACTTGCCGGTTGGGCAAGCAGATTTTCAAATTTGCTGCAAAACACTTGCCCGAATATTAATTTTACTTGCCCGAAAAGAAAGTCCAAAATGTAAGGAAATAATATAGAAAATCATGTGTTAGTCAAGGGCTTGATAAAGACTACCATTTGAATAAACCGCACACAGTGATTCGCACGCTCACAATGGAGTAACAAATTTGGTCTGATCAAATGTTGCCATTGCATTGCACTGGGGCTTCTTCACATGACTGTTGGAAAGTTGCTGAAATGAAATATTACAATTGTAAGTGTGTTGAATCACTAAACAGCCATTGTCTTGGGGATTTGTATGGTTGGCTTTGTGGGTGTGTTTGGGGAATATTACTGAAAAAGAGGTGGCTTCAAAACTTTTTGCTTGCCCAATTTGGGCAAGAATTTGTTCTCATTGTTTAATAACACTTGCCCGAATTTGATTTTCACTTGCCCCGGGCAATTGGGCAAGTGCTTATACAGCACCCTGACATTGTACTGCTCTTCATGATATATTTTGGCGTGTTGTCATCATTCCGAAAGTTCTTCAAGCTAGAGAAGTTTCAGTTCTCTTTTTCCTTTTTGAGGCCTTTATCTTTTAACCCATTGAGAATGAGCTGATTTTGCTAATATTATTATAACACATGTTCCCCATCAGACACCTGTGCGAGTATACTCGGGACCAGCCTTCATTGGGTTAGATAGCCCATGGTATAATGTTTGGTACGAAGAAAATATAATATGTATAATAGGGTGGACAAAAAGAGTAATGCATGTGATACTTCTAGGAAATATATTATTTGAAGCAGCCAGTATGATTTCTTTCTTTGATGCTCACTGCAGAGTATAGAGTTTTTATCGTAAAGTATTACCTACGTAGTACATGTGTATTTTTTTTCTTCTAAATGCTAAAGATGCTTTCCAGTTTTATCTGTCTCAAACTGAGTCTGAAGTAAAGAACCACATTGTGAACTTCATGTGGTGGAATACAATTATTCTTCGGAAACAGTCCAGCTTGTGCACAGTTTCCCATCCCCTGATGTTCAGGGAGCTCTACCGAGTTTTGCAGGCAGTATCTGATTTCTGCTGTCTGAAATCTTCAGTGGAAGTGGACAGGGTTGTATGTTTGGTGGATGGAATACAACCGCTGTAATCAACACCATAATACGCGCATGTGTAGCTATCCCTTGTTGGCAAAATGTTTCCAGAAATAAGAGGTTTAACAAGAAAGAGAGAGAGCTTTAGATGGTGTCTGTGTTTTTACAGCATTTGTTTACACAAAGTCTACTCATAGGCCTACAGTATTCATCTTCAACATATGCCAACTGCCTCATGTAGTGTGCCACTTGAGTGGCCTTGAAATTCCAGTGACACAGTTATTGCTAGAAAGAATTGATTGTTGGTTTCCACAATAGGGCACTTTTTGTATCATGGCAACATTCACGACCTGGTGATAATGTTACAGCTGCTCTCGTATACTTATAGGCCTAATTATCTTCTCTCTTTTTTTCAAAGAAATATCTGTTCAATGTATTGTAGCTTTAATGAGTTCAAGCTCGACATCATGTACATAAAGTAAAGGCTTACAGATGAGTATAGGTAAAGTGTACAAGTACCAATACCCAGAATATTATGTTTGCTATTTGTAGAAAATATGTGAAACAGGCCCTCTGCAAAATACTAGAATTTGTTGTCTCGGGATTTTATTTATTGGGCTTTAAATGTAGATTTTATTGAGTATTATGTATACAAAAAAAAAAAATTATTCCAAATAGAGGATCCGGAGTTGATCACCCAAGTCTTTCAATCAAATGGTCATGCTATCGATACCTTTTTTTCCAAATACGTCTCAAAACAATAGTGATGTGAAGTGCGTCCTTCCGTGCAATTACAACCTGTAGCTACTAAACCAGTGGACATGGAATCTTGATATTAGGAGTTTATTAGTAAAAAGGTACATGCATCATGTAGCTAGAATGTGCACACATCACTTCTGGTACTTGTGGAGCAGAATTTAAACGCGCAGAGCACAAGTGCCACTAGCTATGATCTGATTTATTGAAGTATACATGTACTTTCAGGGGCTATGAGTATCACAAGTGAATTATGGCTGTTTGGTTTTGTGTGTGTGTGTGTGTGTGTGTGTGTGTGTGTGTGTGTGTGTGTGTGTGTGTGTGTGTGTGTGTGTGTGTGTTCTAGCTGTATACAAAATTGATTTTCAGGGTATTGGTACACTTTAACATGAATGCACAGGAAGGATAGTATTAGTACACTGCTAGCACTGTTCCAGCCTTGGTGTAAATCTTAGATTTAGTAGCGTATGAGTGGATGAACACTGTATGTGCATAAAAAAATACAATTGTACTTATACTCTGCTTTTGTGTTTGTTTACACAGTATCGAGTGCAACTGATCTGAATAGATGCTAATAATACACAGACCATTGCCTTGCCATGTTCAAGTGCAAGGCTTTGATAAGTTGGCTACAATTTATCTGTATGCCTCCCTCGTGTGGTTTGCTTGAGTGGTGGTCCCCCAGCACCTCACAATTCTACACATGTATCTGAAGGTCTTGGTTTCACTTTATTCAGACTTGAGGAATTTATGATGATGCATGCAAAAGAAACAAGCCAAATTGCTCTATCACAAAAAAAAAACTTCCCCCTTCAAATTGCTGATGGTTTTGCAAGCTCTTTACAACTGTATGTCTTCCGTCTTAAGAGGGCAGCATACCTCTACAGAGTTTATAATAACATGCATGATTCATTGAAATGTGCATGTCTTTCAAGTATTGTTCAATTGTGTGATCTTTCTCCATTGACTGGTTCAATCAAGTAGCATACTGCTGTACACATGAATGTACGCCATTTATACATACGGGTCAATCCACGTCAAATCAACCAATGCTGTTAACCTGACCCCCTTCAATTTTCTTTAAATTCGCGCCAAATGTTCCCCCAAGTGTCTGACGGAAGATTCTGAATTGTTTTGCCCCAAGGTCAAATGGTTGCTAAGATACGGACTCCCTTCACGTAGCAACTAATGTGCAGTCGAACAATCAAGTTTAAATAAAATTTGCTATTTTTTGATTGACTGCTGCAGCCAAGTTAGATGACTTACATTGCTCATTTTCTGTAGATTGGAAGAACTTTATGATCTTAACATGCACAATGTGTTATGGCACAAAACTGACAATCCGTTATTGCGCAAGAGGTCACCAGAAATGGTGTTGAGCGTCAAAGTTAATGTTTTTGGATGAATGTTTGGAAGCTGATAACTTCAAAATTCAATTAGCTTAGAACCCATTTTTATGCATATTTAAAGACTCTCACTTGCTCTAGAGACCAACCAGAAATTGACCAAAAGTATGCATTGTTTTCTTGTAGGGCACCCTCAAAGTTGGATTTTTTTCAAAAAGTTGCCAAGTTCAAGGTCACAAGTCGAGGAGCAGCACAATTTTTTTTTTTGTAATGATTAAACATTTACTAAAATAGATATTTTCATGGGTTACTTAAAAACTTTTGTTTATACTGAAATGTATTATAGCTGATATACGCTAATGGTGACTTTAAGTTGAAAACTGCAAATTATGTTCTATGTCTAATATATTTTAAGCTACAAATAATATTTCAAATCATCTCCAGATCTTATGTCCTTGACATTGTGAAAGGAGCTGTAAATTCCTTAATAATATTAGCATATTCCTAACACAGGATTTACACCACAACATATTATAACTCATATGTTATAACATATAAATACACCATAACATCTCATATGACATATATAATACACACACATATATACACAAATTACACTGTACAAATGCTCTGTAATGAGCATGTAGAGGACCTGGTATTAATTGTCACCTCAAACTCATTAAAGACAATCTCCTTTAATGAGACCTCATAGATACATATATTTCCTGGGGTTATTTGCACGAATTCCGCGATCTGGGTACTATTCGCAAATTTAACAACGTGTGAAAAATATCAACTCCGATACCAACATGAATGTAACATGCCTGTGTACATTTCTGTGTTCATTTGCTGTACTACATGAACATAAATTCAACAACTACCATGTGATAATGATCTTGCCAGTGGTAATATCCTGTAATGTGAGCTACCAGGACAAAACCCACATTTTACGCTCTGATTCTGTTTAGCGATCACTTTCAAAGCAATGTGTTGATACATTTCTGCCAGCTAAAAATTCTTAAATCTTGGTTATCCCATGTGAACGGGTATAGAAACTGAAGCCTATGCTAGGTGGTGGGTTAAGCAGAATTGCTGCTGTCCTCACAGTCCCACTCATATGTTTTCATGTTTGTCTAATGCAAGTTTGTGGCAATAAGAGTGTGCCAAGCAGTGCAGAGGGATTCAGATGGAAGTCAAAAGTGATTAGCCATTCTGATATTTAGAATTTAACAATATGATAATTCCATACCACCTAAAACTCCAACCCTATCAAATTCTTTAGAATTTCTGCTATCAAAACAAGAATAGGATAATCTGCATACATAGTAGATTGTGTAATTCTTCTGTCACAAATCTGCTGTTACTGTGTTATTTTGAATGTCTTCTGTGTGAAAACTGTGAAATTGATGAAAGGAAAAAACATGGTAAACAAAGCTGCATTATTCACACATACACGATACAATGCATGACAGTAGCACATATATTCACATACAAACACACTGATACATGTAAAGGAGTTAAAGAAGAGTTTTGCAAGCTGTGTATTGCAGAGTTGAATTAATAGTAGTTTTAGTAATAGTAGTAGTAGTAGTAGAAGTAGCAATGATAATGATAATGAAAATAGTGGCTGCTTGTATAGCGCACAGGTCCACTTTTTAGTGCTCACGGCGCTTCAAAAAATGAAAAGATAGATATACCACATGTTTAAACATGACAACAGAGAAGAAAATGGCAAACAACAAACACATACCAAATAAAGAATACAATTGTTCCGAACATTATAGACTGTAATTATAGTCCTCAGTGTGAGAGGATCAACAGATACATTTTTAAGTTTGGATTTGAATGTTTCTGTAGATCACAATTACAATTATACACGCAGAGAAAATGTTCTAGTTAAAGACCAATGTAATCATACAAAGTGTATGTATTTCACATTTTTCAGTATTTTCAATCTTTCATATCCATATGCAATGGGCATGATGGACTCACTTGCATAGTATGCTATCATGGGGTGTGAAAGTATGCTGAGTCTAAACATGTAGGTCATCCACTCATTACTGTGTGATGTGGATTACACTCCTCAAATATTCACGCGTTGTTCCATGTAGCAAGTGTCGAATCTATTGATTATTAGGGAGTTGACTGTTGCACAGATGGGGGAGCTGCTCAGGCAAAAATGCTTCAGTTTATACATGTATGTACAATCTGTAGAATACAATACAATCAGTCTTTAGCAGTGCTTTGGTTTTTACCGGTACAAGCTTTCGTGGTTGTTTGTTTTGGTGGCAACAGATATCTGGACATTGGCGCATTATTTGCAACAGTACCAAAAAATGTCTAATGACTTGGTATGTGCTAGGTGAAGTGTAAACCTATTGAGTGATAGTATGCAAATGTTTAGTGCCAGAAGTTTTGTAAAGTGATCTGATGGCGCAGCGATGCTGCTGCCACCGCAATGTGCCAGTGCTTCGCTGAACTTGCGCGGGTCTTCCAGAACAAAGAGGGCGACGCTTCTTGGAAGGAGCGCGATTCCTTGGAGGAGGAGGAGGACGAGGAGGAGAAGGTGGGTCTCCTCCGGTCTCTCCGCGGCGGCGCAGATAGACGGCAGAGCAGGAGGAGTCGACTGGAGGAAGACATTTATCACCAACATCATCACCACTCGCACTCCTTTGATGAGGCAGTTATCCTCTCGTTTGAGTTTCGCACCCAATTAACTCTCTCCCCTGGATGTAGCAATTTCTTCCTCGCCGCGGGGGCCAATGCATTTGTGTACAATGCAGGTAATAAGGAACACCCACCAGCTTTTAAGCGCAAATTTGAAATATATGTGAATCATAGCCCAGGGCAACACTCAGTGAGCGTGACAGCTGATTATGAAGAGGAACGCAAAGGATTGCGATATGCTGAGCATTCTGTGTCAGCCTTTTTGTCTGACTATGGGCTGCATTTTGTGCATTCTATTTGCCGTGAATGGGAGACGGCATAAAATATCAGAAGTACATCCTCTACTAACAGACCAGGAGCTCATAATACACAATAATCATGTATTTCTTCAGAGCATGGAGAAGTAATTGTAATTTCATTGTAGACCTTCTCTATGCCAAGACAATATTATGTATAATACCGACACTAGTCAAGGTCACTATCTTTCCACTCGGTGTTAACGAAGTTTATCATTTTTTTTTAGTGTGAAGGGAAAGGAGACATGCATTTAAGATGACTATTAAAGGGATTTGAATTACTGGGTCATGTAAGGCAGTATATTTCACAGTGTTTTTATTTTTTGCAGATCACCTGTCAACTGATATTCCCAAAATGAACAACTTGGAAAGCATTACATACATGTAATTACATACCTCCTATACAACATACAGTGTATACACTGTGTTTCATCTACAAAATTTTCCCCTGAAAAGGAATTATGGAAAGACTAAATCTCATTTTTGTCACTATGGTTCTCGATTTCAAATTCAACAACTTGTCAAATTGTCTTACAAGTCTCAATTGGCAAAATACCATACTCACAATATATGTGGTGTGTATAGTGAATAGCGTCCTTTAAAAAAAAAAAAAAAAAAAAAAAAAAAATGTCTGCCAGTTGTGATTCTGTTCAACTTGGCTGTAATCAAGTGTTCCGGGACAGAGTTAAAGCACTAGAATGTGGGCATTAGATTTCAGTGCCTGACTGTGTAGTCTTCAAAGTTGTGTAAGCATGAGAATAAAAAAGTCGAATATCAAGGTTCAGATGTTTTTATGCCTTTTCTGAGATAGGTGCTGGAGGCATCATGTTTGTTGGCTGTCTGTCCGTCCGTTCATCCATCCCACATTTTATTAGGAAAATTTGATTAATAGTAAGCAGTACGTTGTTGGTAGATTTTGATGGCTACAGTCTGTAATTACACTTATGGTTAGGTATTACGATATGATATTTGATAGATGTTGATGTGGTATAGAATCATAGAAATGATTATAGTTACAGTCATAATAAGTAGGGGTCCAGCAGTGCATTGGATTGCATGCTGGGCTTTCAATCAAAAGTCCAGGGTTTCAAGCTTAATAGACACTTTTGTATGATATTAAAGTGGTACCCATCAGTAGCAAATTGAAGCACTTTGAGTACTGTGCAGTTGTAGGAAAGTCAAAGCACCTCTGATGATTGTGATGATGATGATGATGATGACAATGATAGTGATAGAGTCAATGTTGTGCCTACATTGTCATGGTTGCATTACTTATTCCATGATATGTTACAAATTCTTTATAGTCTACTCATCAGGAGGTGAAGAGAGGAATAAATATCTTTGAGATCAGTGTGATCTCATAGAATGGTATCCTTTTGGGAAGTTAGTGAGCATTTCAAGTTGTAAATGACTCCATAGTCATATTGTTTCATATTTTATAGCTGCAGAGAAATGTAAGTGGCTAGTAATAAGACTAAACCAAATCATACATTAATATTTATGGTACCTCAGATCAATTATTTTAATCAATAGCGTTTAGAAATAATTTAAAAAAAAGAGGCAGTTATCTGTGTTTAAATGGCAATGTGTATCAGTTGAAAATCTAAGATATGTCTTTAGATAAGCAAGCTTTGCTCTTTCAACATCCCTAAAATTGTTTGATTTCCCTTCTGTGTTGAATTATGGAGAACTATAAATTACATTAACGGGGTACCTAATTCAATTACCGTCCAGCGAAGGGGAAAATCTGAGAAAACTGTCCCAATCTCAACTTTGCATACCATGTTCCCCGATGGTATGGAAATTTGTGTGCTGTTGACATTTGTGGTGCATTGTCACTAGTGGGAAATATATATCTGCCCTCACCAGCAGGTCATGAACCCCGACTTTTTCAGAAGGTTGCCATGGCAACCTATAAACAGGTAGTGCAGGAGAAGTGCCTGAAGTCATACAATGTAAACTGTAATGTCTTATCCAGCAAGGGTGGAAGCTGCAAAACAACTAGGTCTCTGACTTGCAGGTTTGGCAATGGTGGAAGCTTGGTGAAAGTGGTGCATCAACATTTTGCTGTGGAACAGTGGAGATAATTTTTTTTTTTCGTTCTCTCACGCACCCTTCAGTATTGTAGGATCCTGCCCTCACTGTGTTTAGAAGAAGATGCAGTTAATGATTGCTGGATGTTCTTAATGGAAATTTCAATGTGCCTGGAATCATTCGTGATGATAGAAGAGTCGGAGCTTGTACAATCCATGGGATATACGATGATTGTTCTGTGTGCTGGCTGCAAGCCGATACCATACACATCCACTGTTGGAAGTGGTGCAGTAATATTGATAAGGTAGTTAAAACTTGGAGAATATGGGAGTTCATTGGACCAAAAGCAATGGTAAGAGTGAAGAGCGTTAATTCATTGTCCGTGTGCACTTTGCAATAATACAGTTGTATATTTATATTAAGCTGTTTCGTGAAATTGCACTGTACACAGGGCATGATACTGCATCATCGGCTCAGAATGATGTGGCTGTATTGAATGTTATTATAGATGCCAATTGTTACTTTTTTTGCAGTACTTTGAACTTTTTTTTGCCAAAATACTGCAAGTTTTATGGAAGATACAGTTCTTCCCAGTAGTCTTACTACACATGTCCCAGGACGCTGCAGTGCTGTTTATGAGGTTGGCATCCTTGATGTTATAGGATACATTTTGATATAAAGTTTTCATTGTCATTGGTAGTTGATGTTAATTTCTGTATATTTGTTTACATCTCTAGAGGCCCATTCTTGTGTCAGAGACTGCAGTTTGTGACATCATGATTAAAAAGAGAATGGGATATCATTACACATGCATGTACATGAAGTGAATGTGTGTTTGCTGCTGACAATAATCTGCATGTTCCTTGTAGACTTGTACTGATAGGAAGTTATTGATCAAATTGATAAACAATAAAGGTATTTAAGAATAAGTGAATAAAAGACATTAGACTACCAGTTTTGATCTACTTATACGGTGAAAAGCACTGATTATCTGTCCCCATTTGAAGCAAAAAATCAATATGGTGCAGGTAAAGAATTTAATGTGTTTTTTAGGAAGCGCCATTAGTATTTCAGCTGATTTTCATACTCTCTTTTTACACTGCATAAGTATAATGTTTCCCCATAAATGTTAGATATATGAGCCACATTACTGCTTTAATAGGCTTTATACACACACTGGTTTTGATTGCAAGTCGTTAAAACATGGTTGAGACCAATTGGAAGAGAAAACGTCATCTACCGCTCAGCTTAAACTTGGCTCTACAATGTAGATCACATCCACAATGTTATGGTGATCATGCTTTTGACATTGGTACACCCCCCCCCCCCTTCTCTGGAACAACCTCTCTACTCATATTCAGTTCTCTATCTCCATTGACATTTTCAAAAAGAAACTCAAAGCTCAACTATTTCAGGTACAGAAATAATGATTTTGTAATTGTGGATAATTTGTACACTTAGTTGTTATGTATTTTCTCTTATGTTGATTGTAAAGCACTTAGAAACACTTCCTTCTTTAATAAGCGCAATGTAAATTTTCAATATTATTATTGATGGAAATTGGAATGTTTGATACAGCAGGTGGTTTTATGGCTACATGGCATACAGCATACGGTGATTGCTCAGAGAAAGGTGATATCACTGCTTCACATGTGTAGTGCGTGGTTTTGAAGAAAAGCAAGGACACAAAACCAGCAAGTTTGAAGGAGCTTGAGAGATATTTGATGGCTGATATGGAAACAATAATTGTGCAAGTGCTAGTGAACATAAAAAAAAATGCAAGGCAGTGAAAAAGAACCCCAGAAATATGTCTCACGTCCTGAAGCAGCCACAGTAACTGTGATGAAGTGTATTCAACTTTGCTTTTATGGTTTATATCCATTAAACTTGAACAATACTTGTACTGCATGGAATGCAGAAATATCAACACATAAGCAACAAAGTGTACATCAAGACAGCTAGAGGGTAATACAAGCCCCACCCTAAATTCACTACAAAAATGCTGCATGCTCACATTTGACTACAAATTGTACTTCTCTTTCTCCTCCAACAAGCAGTACATTGTATGGGAGTATCGTCATCTACTGACCTACAACATCCAGCGACCCTTTGATGTTTGACAGACTCTTGTACTTGAGTGGCACATTATGTGGGGAAAAAAAAACCAACAGCTGTAAACTTGGGTTGATGCTTTGACTAAAAAAGAACAGTCCCGTGTTTTGATGATAATAAATCGCATTGTTCATGTGTTGTCTTGGATGCAGATTTTCACACCGACAGTGCTGGCAAAGGGGAGAAGACACGGAGCGCGGTCCTGAGCGAAGAGGGCGCGGAGAAGGACACCAGCGATTCGTACCGGTCCTCCAAGGAATGCCTGCCGCCCCGCGTCCAGCGTAAGAAGAGCCCCAGCCCCTTCCCTTCCAGCTCTGCCTACCCCAGTCTGAGGCGGCTGGCCCTCAAGAACAGGGTCAATGCAGCTTCTCTTCCAGAAATGACAACTCCTCCGCTCAGAGGTAAGGCCATACCCAGTTAGGATCAAGTTGGGAAGACGGGGGACCTCTTGGCCTGAATTCATGAAGTTGGTACAGTCTTTGTCCATGGTTTAAACTATGGACAAAGACCATAGTTTTGTATGGGGCGCCAAGTGTTGCATGGCCTATTTTGTTACGAAATCAGTCATTTCGTCGACGAAATGACCATTTCATTGACAAAATATTCATTTCGTCAACAAAATGTCATTTTGTTACAAAATGATCATTTTGTAACAAAATGACTGATTTTGTAACGAAATATTCCATGCGACACTTGGCACCCCAAACAAAACTGCGGTCTTTGTCCATGGTTTAAACCAGGGACAATGATTGTACCACCTTAGTGAATTTGGGCCCTTAAGATTAGAATGGGACTCTTTACAGTTGATTGAGGTGATGGTTTGTCTGATTAGAAATGCCAACCCTCATGTAGAGAGCATGAGACAGGTATCAGACAAAATACAGAGCTTGGTGAAACTTTGACCCCTGATATGCGGTCAGTTAAATTCCCTTATTTACGTCATGGGCTCTGTTGTTGTTTCATCTCTCCTTATGAAAGCATTAAACTTTGCTCAATACACAATGTACACCCAACATTGAACAGACCATTTTACAGGGTGGTCCAGAGATCTGCCATTCTCTACATGTACCTTACCCTTTCATTGTTTATTATGCATAGTGTTGCAAGAATTACAGCTCAGTTATTCCCTTTTTTCTCATTTGTTGTGTTTCGCTTAAAAGAGAGATAACTTTGTACAAACAAACTTTAAATGAAATGTTGGATGAAATTGCATATGAAAGGGATCATTGAGAGTGTGTTGGCAATATTGTTGAAATTATGAGACTATCTTAGAATGAAACAAGATAATGTATATCTTGTATTTTAAGTAATTGGATAATACTTTTTGTTCTGTAAATGCATTTGATTATCTGACTTGTATCTTATGTAAAATTCGACTATCTCATCAGGCATTCTATCAAATGGCTTTTGCAGAGTGATGAAATCATATGAAACTCATCAGTGGTTTGTATTTTCTTTATCATTGTAAGTGCTTTTGCGTTTATAAAATTGCTGGCTTATTTTGAGCCCAAAGCTATTACATTATCAACTACTTGAGCAGCAACATCAAAATGATGTGTATTTTGTAACCACACAACTGGAGGATTTACCAGTGGATTTTCAGAACTAACACCTCTAATGGCATCTTGAGATCAAATTCCATCACAGCACTGACTGCGGTCCCTGCAGATAGAATTTCATCAGAATCACAAGGGTTGTGAGACATTTCATCGGAATCACAAGGGTTGTGAAACGTTTATGAGTGCGTTGAGGGAATTACTCATGAATATTTGTGATTGGCTTTATGTGGTACACTTATCTCTATGCTTTCATATGCTTCTGTTTTGCAGGAGAAATGACTTTTGCACCAGTGGAATCTCCTCTCTATGTGAGTTATTGCCTTTTGCCACGAATTCTGTTTCATTTGTGAGCACATTGTGCCACAGGTGACAAGCCTGTATAACAAAATCACAAATTTAAATATTTGTCATGTTAATTAGTGCAACATTTTGTCAAAACAATGGCAATGTTCACGTCATGTCATGGCTGGATGAGAAGACTACTGCAGTGTATGATGTCACATGCGTAGTGCAATATAAGGAAAATGTTTAAGAGAATTGGACAAAATGTCATTTTTGTAAAGAAGTACATATTCCCTTGACTTGCTGCTGACATATGTTAAGGGTAATATTATTCCCCCTGCCTTCTGAAAGATGCAAGGCAAGTGCTCTATTATTATGCAAGAAAAGTGAAAATATGTGAATTTTCTTTTTACTTTTTTTTTTTAATATCTGTCTATGCATGTGACATCACAATCTGTAGTAGTCTTTTCATTTCATCCAGCGATGGTGGCACTGAAACTTCAAAAATTCATAACTTTGGAACAGATTGTCCAATTTTCCTCAAATGTCACTTATGTGTTCTACTGATATTGCTGCATTCTCTCATTCTTTGTAATGTATACCATATGAAGGTGGACTTGTCCTTTAAACAAGACAGACACAGAGAAAGCAATGTACAGTGCATTCCTGTTATAATGAACACAGTTTTAACAAGGTTACAATGAAGTAAAAATTCAGGCCCAAATATTATCCCCTCTATATTTTTTCATTGTTTATTTGTTCGGTTATAACAAAATTTCGACATAACAAAAGAAAACTGCCAGTCCCAAAGACTTTGTTATAAGTGCAGTCAGCTGTCAGTACACAAAATAAGACCGAGCAAGCTTGTGTACATTTAGCTCCCGAAAGATTCAATGGATTTAAAAGTTTAAATTTGCAAAAGGAAAGCAGATTTTAAGTCAATAGTCCTGCATATCATATATCGTGTAATTATGTTTTTAATGGTCCATTCCTTGTGAGGGCATGCTCATTAGCACTTCAAGCAAACCAGCATTCAATGTCAAGGACATCTCCCCAGATGATATATCATTGCAGCATAGAGATGTTACATTGCAGTGCAGAATCAAGAAGTATGTTGGCAACAAAGGTTTAAGTAAAATTTGAAATTCATTTGGTTTCCAGTGAAGAGGGGTTGGCACTAGCAGAGATATGATTATATAACCTGTTAGATTGTGAGCAACCTTTTAAGAAAATCTCTTTCTCTTTTGATTTATGACTTGTGAATCATTGCCTACTAATCAAGAGGAGCATTACCAATATCTGAATCAGGAGAAATAAGTGTGTGCACTTTTGTTGTGTTTTGTATTCTTTTTTAGTAATGAAATAAATTGATTATTGTCATATATAATGAGACATCGTCCTTTCTCATCTCTAGGGAGGGGGCCAAATTAAGATCAATTTTGGTCCTCTCAGCCAACCTCCGGAGGAGGAATCTGAGGTATTCCTCGTCTTTGAAGGCAGCAGAAAGCGTCATGTGACATCAGCCAAACGGACAGATTATCAGACGTACAGCGCCATCATACCAGGTCAGTTTAATACGCAAGTGCGGTCTATACCATGTGCATTCAGTAGAAAGCAGCGTGATATGCACTTGCACAGATTTCTACAACTAGTGCCCAATGATGTCTTGATTATGTGCTTGTTTTTGTGCTTTACTTTCGAAAAGAAAACTTACACAGTCTCTTTGATTGTCATTATATCATTATTTTTGAGTGTGAGGGGACACCATTTAGCCAAGGAAGGATTCTGAATGATTCCTTTTTCCAGGCCATTGTTCATTGAGAGAAATGTTTAGTGGATGGCAATATGTAAGCATTTAAAGGACAAGTTCACCTTCATAAACATAAGGATTGAGAGAATGTAGCAATATTAGTAGAACACATCATTGAAAGTTTGAGGAAAATCAGACAATCTGTTCAAAAGTTATGAATTTTTGAAGTTTTTGTGCAGTACCCGCTGGATGAGAAGACTACTGCAGTGTATGAATAACTTAGATGTCACATGCATACAACAATATAAGGAAAATATAAAGAGAATTTCACAAAATTCCATCTTTTGAAAAAAGTACACATTCCCCTGACTCGTTACCGATAAATGTTATGGGTAATATTATTCCCCCTGCCTTTAGAAAGAGGCAAGTCAATTGCTCTTTTATTATGCGAAAAAAGTGAAAATATGTTGAATTTTCTTTTGTATTTTCTTTATACTGTTGTACGCATATGACTCACAAGCTGTAGTAGTCTCCTTATCCAGCGGTTCCAACACAAAAATTTAAAAAATTCATAACTTTTGAACGGATTGTCTGATTTTCCTCAAACTTTCACTGATGTGTTCTACTAATATTGTTGCATTTTCTCAATCCTTATGTTTATGAAGGTGAACTTGTCCTTTAAATGCAGAAAACTGATCCAGACAAATATAATAGATTTCCGCCACATCTGATGAGAAGGATTTTGTTCCTAATTACAATAAAGCCCTTTGTTTCATGTTGTTGTAACTCATCGGAAGTACAGCTGTAAATGCATGAGCATCATAGTAATATCCTCAAAATACACTGGACATACCAATGCTGCAAATAGATTATCGATTGTAGAAAAGACATTTCAGCTCATGGTGCATTTTATATGGTACTTAAAAATAGACAGCTTGTTTTCGTCCTTTCACACCACAGAGCGATGCAACAGCATTGTTTCCAGGAGAAGCTCAAGGAAATTTAGTGTTCTGACAAAGTTTGCTGGTATTAGTGCCCTTTCATAGGCAATGTTTGATTGTAAATTGCAGGTAGTAGTGGCATTTTACTGTGTAGCTACACATGAGCATGTAATATAATGTGCAATGCACATGCTCATGTTAGACTTTCTATTGTAACTGCATTGCCAGACAGTACTTTTATGGAGCCTTCGTTAACCACAAGCTGTAAACCTTAGTTTACAATTATAGGTTTTTCTTTTTCTCGTTTGGGACAGCATGCCTGTTTGATATTGTTTTTTCGTCAGTTGCCTGCAGAGACTCTGAAATGGGACCGACATTATTTGCGTATTTACTGGTATTTATGTGTGTGTGTGTGTGTGTGTGTAGTGAAGGGGGGGGGGGGGGCAAAGGATGCAGGCCACACAGGACAGGCACAGATCAAATCCATCTTTAATACATTACATCCTCCCTTTGTCTTGAATTTTAATCGTTGTAGTATTTGTCTAAAATAGGTTATGTTTCATTTCTACTCAGATTGTCATAAGGATGTGCAATCAAGAAATCGGGATATATTTGTGAACTCTCCTGTACTTTGTTTAAAATGCCTTGGTCACTGTCCAGCTGTTAAGCGATTACTATTGAAGGCGTTTCTTGAAATGTTTGATCATGATTTGGTCGTCTATGTAGTTGTGAAGTTTTGTCGATATATATATATGTATATATATTTTTGTAATAATAGTTTTCATTATATTCCACAATGAAATAATTTCATTTCCAACCTCCTGTGTGCCCTTGATGCTCAGACTCCGAGAGGCAGGGCTAAGAGTTTTGTCCTGACTTGGAGATGCGAAATCTTGTATCTTTATGATAGATTTCCATAAAAGAATGCTTCACCAGAATCATGTCAGTTTCTGTAATCACTCCTGTAGCTATATGTAATGGTCCTTTTCATTAAAAAAAAAAAGGAAGAAAAAAAAACTTCTTGCCTTGTTTGTACCATTATCGCTCTACTTTCACCTCCGTGTTTTGTACGTAGAACTACCATTAAGATAGTCAAGAATGAAGTGGATTGAGTCTCCATAGCGTAGTTATTAGACTGGCCTGATTCCAAGGAGGATGTAATGAGGTCATTAGCAGATTTTGACACATGTGTCCGTGCCTGAAGCGTATCCACTCTTACCAGCTTCTTTGAGACTGTCAAGGACAACCACCCCCTACTCTTTAATGATATGGCAGCGTAAGGTCAGTTTTTTACACACAGCTGGGGTTGAAGCCAACAGGCTTCCTAGCATGTGTCACTTCTCACGAAACTGACGGTCTGAAAGTTACTGGTTTTAAAAAAAGAAAAAAAAAATGTTGTAGAAGTGGTCTGATAGCTACATGTATGTGTGTATTACCTTTGCATACATGCGTTGCTTGGCCTTAAATTTTGGCAACCATTTTGTACAACCTCGTAGTCCAGTACATGTGTGAGGAAAGGAAATAGAACAAGCATTAACAATATTCTGTTGTTATTTTTTTGTCCTTACACTGTCGGACAAAAGAAAAAGAAGGGGGGGGGGTGGGGACAGAAGAAGGACGCAAAATATGTTTGTAGGGTACTTGCTCATGAGATGGGTGAAAACAAACCCAGTGAGCCTGAGGGTAATGAGGCACAATGTTGGACCATAAATATTCTAACACTCTGACCTTTACGGACCCGGCAATGTTTGCGCGCAATTTTCATACGCTTGCATGCACGATGAACATTGAACACAGTCTGCGTCTCACTCTTCTGAATGGGAGAAAGAAATTGAAAGAGAAGTACATACTTCTTCCCATCTATGTTTTAGTTTTTGTTTTCTTAATCTTTTCATTTTCTGTAAGTGTTATTTTCTTTTACATACCTCAGTCCCAAGCATTTAAAGACAAGTCTTGCCCTACTGACATAAGTTGGTCCACAGAGTGCTTAGGCACACTGTAATACACTACCTCTTTTTCTCATCAATCATATTGCCGTGTGTTCTAAACTGTACCTTAGCCTGGAGTTAATCTTCTTTCCCCAACTCTCACCTGCATTTGTGAGTCCTTTACTGTTGTCTCATTTACATGTATTATTAAAGCTCAGGCAAAGAAATCACCTCTGATCTTTCCAAGTCTCTAAACCCTGAACAATGATGTGGACTGTAGTAAAAATATGTTTGCAGCAAGGTTGTTTAGAGCGCGCCTTATTCTGTATCTGGACCAGATGTTCAGTTCTGCTTTCCCCCTGTGTTGCGGGGGAGAAGGGTTTCTGACACAATTTGAAGCACTCGTTCTCTTCTTGGTGGGGCTAGCCTACATTTACGGAACAATTGATTCACGGAGTACAGGAAAGGGGGCAAGCTTATCCTTTGGGACATTTGCGAGTCCAGTGGGAGAGGAGTTGAAAGGGCCGTGCAGCGTGTTCCTTGCCATAACACACAAACTGAACTGACTTATGTCGTTTTCACACCTATCGAGAAACATAATTGTAATAAATGCTGAATTACAAACAATTCAAATCGTTCATTCACACAACCGAGAAAGGCTCCGTGGATTCTGCGGTTTTGAGTTTCAGAACGCGTTTCAGAACTTTAACTGCAGTGTGAGCATTCGAGGAGCTCGGTCTTTCTATGGAAGTGGTTAAAAGGTCATAGTATGCTCCACCCCAAAAAACATGTTTGGAGGTCAATCTGTTCACACGACTGTTTTGCTCTGTAATTCTGGCGAAACTTGATTGGAAATCACCTTTGAAACACGATTCTAGTGATGTGTCATAACTCTTGACAATCGTGTTTCAAATTAAGTACTCTTGGTACGTGTGAAAGCGAGGTGAAACACCCCACGTGTTTGTTGTTTCCATCTTGTCTTTCCAATAAGAGTGAGGAGTTTTATTTATTTATTTATTTTTTTTGTAATGCAGTGCAGATTGAACCCTTGCGGACAGAATGCAGACATTGATATATTACATACAACAGTGGAAATTTGTTGCTTGAGGAGACTGCTGTTCAATCATCTTTGAGATAAATTGAATTCTGTAAACATATTGGTTTATATGGAGTCTATGAAAATATGGAAGGAAAATGTTTCTTGATTTTCCTTTTAGACTTTGGAAATGGTCAGGGCATTGCCTGGCTCCTCTCAACGTGTCTCTTTCATAGAAAGGCTGCGTGTCTCTGAAAACGATGAATCTCAATGACCAATTTTGTTTTTGTGTTTTGTGTTTTGTGTTTTGTTCTTTGTTTACTTGAGACTCTTTTGTCTCATTAATCTGAGGCCAGATATAAGTGACAGTTAATCCCTGTTAATCAGAGGGAATGACGTTCAAAACAAAAATATCAATTAATCAATACAATCTTCATTTCCGATTCAATATATGAATACAAAAATACACGTGAATATGAGAAAATCGTACAAAATTGTAGATATAAACCAAGTGAAACATTGACAAAACAAGGCGAGATTATGAAAAAAACAACAACAAAACAACAACATGGGGATAACAGATAACATAGGTACACAAGCTCATTATCACTGTGTGCGTAGTTGATCAGAAAATGGTATGTACATAGAAAGTCAGAATAGGATTGTTATGTTGCACATATCCCACAGTTAATCATTATAAATAATAATTCAAAAAATAATATATGCCAAATTAGTCATGACAAAAATATACTTTGAACACCATAATACAAATAAAAAGAAGACCAATATGTCCATGTTAAAAAGTATGATTACTTACTATACTAATCAACATTTTGTTATACTGTCTTTTGAAGATATTATTAAATTTTGCTCAAATCTAAAGTATTCCAAAAAATGGGACCAGTTGAAAAATGCCATCGATGAAAGTAATTTGACAATCATAGTAATTATGTACATCAGAGTTAGCAGAAAACATATATTGTAAATAAGGTGAGAAAGTTTTAGCATCATAACATTGCATAAAAGAACATATTTGCATTTTATTCAAATCTTGCAATATAAGGGTACGTAATGATTTAAACAGTTGAGATGTTGATGCTCTATTATCTGATTTTGTACAAATTTGAATTGCTTTCTTTTGAAGTAAGAAAAGACTGAGTTTGGCAAGAATACATATTTCCCCAGGTAGAATTACAGTAAGATAAAACAGATGAAATATAAGAATTATAAATAGCTAACAAAATATAACTTGACAAATCATATTTTAGTTGATTTAAAATTTCAATAAAATTAGAAATTCATAAAGACAAGTAAAAACTTTTTTTTGTAATGTTTTTGAATAACAAGGCAAAGTAGATATCAGACGGTAATTTGTAAATATTCTACGATCATCTTTTTTAAAAAAGCTGGTACAACTTTGATACTTCATTTTAGACTGTACAATACCAGTACTTAAAGAAGAGTTACATATATACAACAAAGGTTCAACAATATAAGGTAAAACATGTTTAACGAGATTTGGATCAATATTATCAAAACCACTGCTTTTTGAGATTTTGATGCCTTTCTAATATCCAAATTTTCATCTGCTGTGGCTGATTTAAAAAATAAAGTATTAGTAACAGGTTTCTTCATATGAATAAGAAGTTTTTGATTGTTCATATCAGTCATATAATCAGTGGATATGTTTGATCAAATACTGACGAAATATTCATTAAAATATTCAGCAACTTCAGCGGCATCGTAAATTTCAGTTCCGTTATGCAGAAATGTTTGTTCTTTATTGGAGGCAATAAATAAAAATATCAAAGCATTTTAAACATGTATTCTCTACTGACGGTGGCAATACGAAGGAGGTATGCCTCCTTGGCTACACTGAAAATGTTGTCATCACCAGGCAATTTAATTGATAGTCTGCGTTCAATCTTTTTTCCTATTTTGATCACTATCATTATCATTATTTATTCAGCATTTGCAAGAGACTTGATGAATAATCAAATAATGGACAAACAAACAAAACAAGTGCAATACAAGAGTACAAGAGTACATTTGGTATTATCTGCACTCATATGGGAGTATCAGTGTGGAAAGCTAATTATAGCATTTGCCAGCAAGTAACCAAGGTTCAGATAAAATTATCATCATTGAGACCTGCAACGTGCAGTTGAGGTATATATTATGATTTTGATGGGATTGTGTATGAAGGGGTATCCATGAATGAAATCTTTGATTAGGTGCTAAATACAATAGTGTATATATTACTGAATATGACATGTTATGTTCATACATGTAGGCCTATTTTTCTATGGAACTAAAACTGGATTATACTTTAGAGTATAAGGATAATGTAACTGACAAATGTACTTTACAGTCTTTAAAGTAAGAGTGCATACATCTGTATTTCTGCCAATTGTAGATCAAGAGGAAGATACATTATAAAACTTTGTTCTTCTACTTTCCCTGTTGAGCTTTGTTAGTCTGCCGGAGCTACCACCTCCTCATAAACACGAACAAGAAAAATGGTGAGACATTTCACACCTCAGGCAAGCAGAGTAGAGATATTCTTGTATGCACACAGAGGGTCACTTCTTGGAATACCCGTACTTTAGTGAGCTCTGTGTGCAACAATGGCTTAGGTTTGGAGTAATGAGTCATAGTATTTGATTGTTTATTGGAGTGTGTCCTGCATGTACACTTTGTTTTCTCCTCTTCCTCGACTGTGCTCTTTGTGCTTGCTTGAATTAGTCGAGAATCCGCCGAAAAACAGCCGGGGATTGCTTTTCCCATTCATCCCACGTTCCAGACAAATAGGGATCAGTGTGGTAAGCTCTGGAGCTTTGCATCCATGTTAGATTTCTTTGGTGTGAGGACGTGTTCAACAAGTCGGTTATGCACCATGCAAAGGGGGTTCTTAATTTCAGTCTCCATGCTGTAGTGTAAATGCTGATGCCTGAAGGGTGAGTAAATGCTCTTTCCATATTCATGTCTGGATTGACTTACAATTTGTGGTGTCTGAAATACACACACACACACACACACACACACACACAAGATAGATACCCTAGACATGAACCACAATCTATGCGTTTATGTAGTTGGACAACGCAAGCAGATTTGTATTTTTTTTTTCTTCATGTATCTGTCCTGTAAAAGAACAAAGGGAAATAGTTTGTTCAGCTGATGGTTTCTATGTCTGTGGCAGATTTTTCTCAAAGATATTATAGATAACTTGGGCAAATGGTCACTGCCATGTATATCATTTAAGTTTGTTGTGATGTATAAAATGAAGGTTGCCTTGAGAATGAAGCACATGTATCCATTTGATTTTAGAGAATAAGGGAATTACAGCGTAGACTGTCACTACAAAAGCAACTTCACCAGAAACCTGACACATGATGTCATGATGATGATGATGATGAAACAGCATTTATATAGCGCCATTTGTCTGTAGAAACGTTCAGAGGCGCCCGGCTCCCACAATGTGTCACACATCATTCACAAAGTTGCTGGAAAATATAGGTCTTCAGTTCAGACATGTCATGAGAGCATTAAAGAAATTCCAAAATTGTACATGATAAGAGCAAATTTACATCAGCATTCTTACATGTATATCAATCAAGCTGAAGAGAACACATCCGTATACAATTTCATGATCTGAATATCATTTTGAATGAGATGTAATTGTCAGTTTGTTGAACCTGTTACAAGAAAGAGGAAGAAATCATTGACAGGGTTGGGATGTTGGCTGTGAAACATCCTGTTTAGCCAAACACATTACCTCTTAAAGGTAATACTTGTTTAGCTGTGCCTGAGTTTTACAAATTGTTAGCCATGTTGATATAATTGTATTTAATATCAGTATTTGAAGAAAAAAAATATACACACAGATCAGTTTCTGGAATGTGTAAGTGATACTAGTATTAGTTGAAGGTGGCCGTACTATGTAGTGTTTTTTTTTTTTTTTTTTTTTTTTTTTTTGGGGGGGGGGTTGTTTTTTGTTCTTTTAGAGGAATTTATATGTTGATAATATGTAGGAATTGTGAATGTTTTAATAATAATGGGTGCTTATCTAAAAGAAGATATATGTCTTGTATTACAGTACAGAGATTCTATTGAACCATTCATAGCACTGAATATTGTGGTATCAATGGTAAAGATTCATTCCTTTAAATGTTTCTGAAATGTGCTACAAATATCAGTGAAACAGAAGGAGATTGTAAGAACACCCCCTTTCCAATTTCTAAGCTTTGTAGTAATAGTGTGCATGATGAAACCAATGCATCCTACATTTTAAAATGGTAAAAAAAAAATCATTTGCTAATTCTAATAATCATAGGGCTTGTAGCATAGTGCTTGTGTAATAAGAATGAGAAGAAAAGAAGATTGAGAGAGACAGACAAACAGATAAACAGACAGACAGACAGACAGAAAGACAGATGAATCTAAGATAGATATGCAACAGACTGATATAAATAGATGTCTAGACAGATAGATTCAGCTAAATAAGGAGATAGATTCAGAGGTGGATAGGGAGAGAGAAAGAGCATTGTTGTCAAGGTCATAGGAACATGAACATATGGGTTCAGAGATCATATTTCAAAGTCTGCATTTCTTTGCATTAATATGATAACGTTTGTGACACTGATATGCTAGTACTACACAGCAATTGGCAGAAAAGACATTTGGCATCGAAAAGAAGAAAAACCAGGGTCTTGCAGCATTCTGCAAAATGTGTGGGTTAGAAATGTTATTGTGACCAGAGCCAACGGGAGTTCATGTGATGATGTCGAATTCCCCTGGATTTTCCTGAGCCTACTGGAATAGTTGCTGTACAACATGACCAGGGGGTGTTGCTGTTCTCCTTGAGCCCCCATTAGGGGCTGCTAATAGCCTGATAACCTACCACAGGGCTTAGTCATGGTGGAAATGTCAGGACTGGCATCCAATCTACAAGCAGCCGTGGTAACATAATCGCAAACATTGATATTGTTTGTTTGTTACGAAGAGTGGAAGAGTTTGTTACAATGTATCTGACTTCCTTAGTATGCTTTCTTGTTTATGACTTTAATGGAGCGACAAGTGAATTTATATGTGTGTATATGTAGAGGCTGAAAGAGTTGGGAAAGGGTGATAAAGGGGTAGGCCTATATTACATCATAGAGATTTTATAAGGCATACTGTCTGAAGCAATATATGATGAATTATCTTCAACCTGTATAGATTAATTATCAATGGCAACAACTACTTATTTTTCTCTCGGCACCAACTCGTAAAGTTTTTGAGTAGCTTCAGCTTGATATCGCGAGTTATTGATCTCTAGTGGGGGGAAATACATGCGAGTGAAAACACTGTTGCTTAGAAGAGGAGAGAATGAAAGGGATGGAGAGGGGAGAGAGAGAGGGAGAGTGGGAGGTAGGTAGCTGCAATCTGTATCGACGGCACATAGCTTGTTTTCTGATAAGTGCGTAATAAGATTTATTAGGGCATGTTTCTATCTCTCCTTGCTGGGCTTGCCTACGTATGTCTATACCAAGCTACTAACCCTCTTGCAGGGAATGCAGTGCGTGGCAGCTACGTGTTATGTATCGACGTTGCACCGCCTCGAGATACGGAGATGTACTAAAAAAGTTTATCGCCGGGGTGCAGTTCACATTCTGTTCTCAAAAGAACGCGATCTCCTTGCATTTCTGCTCCTTCGTTGATTGGTGTGGATGAGCATTTGTGACAAAGTGGACAGCAGTCTCGTTTTTGTTTGATGGACTATAATACTCGGATTAATCTGGCTGCTTCCCTGCTTTCTGGAGATGTTCTATTGGTGAGGTTTTGCAGAGGGGTTGGGTCGTTGTAGGTAGGGAACAACACCGGTAGAGTTTGTTTCTCTGGTGTTGCCCATCTATTTAAGTAGTAGCAATGACAAGAAGCTACAGCAATAGCTATCCATTAGTTAGTGGTCACTTCCATTAAGTGTCAGGATTTCCGTTACCACATACTATGTTCATGTCTGTATAGACGCTGGTCAATGGCAACTAGCTTGTTTTCTACTCTTTGTATGGTGGGCACCTTGATTTTTATTTTCTTCTGGCGTTATCAGTGTATACTATACACTGTATTAGCTGCTGACTGCCAGGGAGAAAATGGAATGCTTGAGTTCTGCAGGGTTTAAAGTGCCCCAGGGGAATTGGATTGGTTCATAGTCACATGATATCGTCTTCAAAGATTCTTCCTAACCATCTTCGAATAACAGTTCAAACCCTGTGACGTTCTTTGCTATAAAAGCAGAATGTGTCTAAGTATCTAAATGTAGCAACTTCATCTATGGTGGTTTCAAAATGGAGCAGAAGGTATCTAGAGAGCCCATTATTTATTGACTTGCAGGCAGAGCGATAGCAGTCTGATTGGCAAGACTGTTCTCCTGTTGTGCTATGGAATGCTTGTTCACGTTTTCTCTTCAATAGTCCTTCTCTCTCGCAGTCATGCAGTACTTTATTTCTGTACCTGCTTGAATCAGGCCCCACTCTGAATCAGAGGTTATAAAAGTAATTTGTTGTGCCTTGCCACATGCAGAATTGTCCAATTTATCATGACATTGGTATGTGTTTGCTTGCTTGGGCCCTGCTAGATGACAGGGATAATTCATTCCTTTCCTGTCAAGTTCAAATCACTCGACTGTATTGAGCGTACTCTGATGGCATTGATCAGAAAAGCCATGATGTTTAACAAGAATAATGATTCTTGTGGTATGTAGAGTAGGAGTCACTCTATTCAAATTGTTCAAAGGAAAAAAAAAGTCAGTTTCCTGTCAATGGAAAAAGTTCAAGGAAAGGTATGTTTGGAGGGTAAAGCAAAATTGGCCAAGTACTAAAGGAGGCTTTGTAAAGACAGTTTCAATGTGAATACCTTGAGCTACAACGTGCAGCTTGCAGAAAAGGTCTTGTTGAGATGGGACTGTCAAATTGTTGGTGTTTGTTGAAAACATTTTTTTAATTTGTTTGTTGTTATTATTATTATTATTTTTACTCTTGCAGTCTGATCTTGTCAAACTGCCCACAAACAACAGAGGGCATACTCATCAAAGCAATGTCTCTGCCTAGAATTGTGCCTTAGCGTGTTTCGAAAGCATTCTTGTATTTTAGCTCATCTTTGTGAAAGCAGCTGAAGTAGAAGGGAATTGAACGAAAATTGGCCAATCACAAAGTGCAAAATGGCATGACCTGCCTTCCACAGGAAAATACCATTGTTTCTTCGCAATTTGATTGTTTCAGTAGACGGCCCATATTATCAGCAAATAGTATCAAATATGCTCCCACTGAGCAGTGCTTTGCTCCAAATTGCAGGTCAATACCAGGGGACAATTTCAAGGAACTGAAGCAGCATACAGGATCATTAGACAGGAAGAAGCCAGTTTGTGCACTTAGTATTTCCAATTAGATTTATATCACCAGATATTTGAGTCCTTGCAAATGTGCACTTTGCATCAATTGAATATATAAAAAAAATACTGAAAATATTAAAAAAGTGTCTCAAATAGTGATGTTCCCCATCAGGCTAACTTGTCTTGTTTTTGGATAAATTCTATAGGTTTAATTTTACTTTTAATTGCTTTAACCGCATCCTCATAGTAAAAAAACCCAGAATCAATCAACTTATGGAACTGTATCCAAATTGTGCAAAGTAAAATATCAAAATATGAATAAAAATGAACAAAAGCAATATTTCAAGAAGGAAAATAACACATATATGTGAGTATTAAATCCAATTGTAAAAAACTGAAAGCAATGTTGTTGGTTTTTTTGGCTTTAGAAACATGGAGATTTCTGAACTTGGCATAACGGTTTTTACTGTGGACCTTTGGTATAACTGACATATAAACTACCATTAGAATGCATGCTCAATGCAAATTCATTTTTATTTTAGGAATTGTTTGAGATTTGGTAGGTTGTCTCTTCCTGTCACACAGAACTCCCAGGAAGACCTAGGAAACATTTGTTAGTATGCATGACGTGTGTCTCTGTGACATGCAGTGCATTAATGACAATTGTACTCTGGGCACCGTTGTACCACAGTGCATGTGAACTATTGATGCATCCACTCCATGCAAATGCAGGTGACTTGGTAACACTCTGAATATGATTAGTGTTTTATGAATGAAAATGCACAGACCTCATACGTGTCTAGAATTTGATAAAATCTTCTGTCCCTTGTTTTTTCAAGAGTTCACTGCATACAGTATGTGTAGTCAACATGAACGCGGAGAGGAATTTTAGAGGTCATTAAATTGGTGTAATAAAATGCCAACCAGTGTACTGAAAATAGTAACATCTGCACATGCAATGCCATGAAAATCCATAAAATCCTTTTTTTTCTTTTTTCTTTTTAAATAAAGAGACTTGTTGATGCTCTTGTACAATGTATACGTGCATATTTGCTGTGCCAAAAAGTGAGGTGTTGTTCATACACGACTTCATAAACTCATCGTTGTCACTCCCTGGAAAAGAAACACTGTAGGTTCCTATGTACTGATACTATCCTCTGGACATAGAAGCTGTATAAATGTGTCTAGTCGGCCTTGGTAAGTCACTTTCATGGTAAGTTAGGTACAGCCTTACATGTATACGTGTAACATTGTAATGTTAGTGAGGCCTTATGTGTCTTTTTTTTTTCGGGGGGGGGGGGGGGGGGCTGGGGAAGTAGGATTTGTGAAATAGTACATTGTGTACTTGCATAGTGAATCCAAACCATTATGAAATTATGATTTACAGATGCAACATAAACATAATAAAACTCAATGTCTTCATGGCATCATAGTAACACAGTAGAATTAATTCTTGAAACATTTAAGTTGGTAAGTAAAAAAAGATGGATATTTTTTTTTCATATCCTATCAAAAAGTTACATGAAAGCAAAGAAGGTGGTACAAGGAACAGGTGATTATAATGCTGCATCTCCTATAATGGTACTGCACTGTCAGGATGTATTGAATGTTATTTTTTTTTTCTGTGTGAGAAAATTTTACTTGACAGTTTCAATCATGGAATGATGTTGTAATGCTTTGAGCTGCCATATTTCACATGATTTTTTAGTTCATCACTCATCATCAAGATACAATACCTCTACTGGAATGCTCTTCAGTTACGTAGATTGCAGTTCTTAAAATAGCCACAAAAGACACTTGCAAGTGGGCAGTTGCCATGGTAATAGCAAATGATCCATCTTGACTTTACACTGATGTGGTATGCAGAGGAACCCTCAGAGTCTTAAAGGAACTGTCTTAAAGGAAATGTTTCTAGTTTGAAACATATGAGCTGCATGGTTCTTCATCAGGGCTGATTTTTTTTTTCTCTGGTCTCCCATTAGGGCTGCTAAAATCTTTGAATTTGACATTTTTGTGGCCTAAAAAAGAAATGTTGTGAAATAAAAGGAAATACAGACATTAATTTTGAATTCTAGCTGCCCTATTGGGCAAACAAAAGATGGCCTATTAGGAAATTTGGTGGCCCAACATCAGTTTTTAGTGGCCCCGTGCCACCACTAATGTCGAACCCTGTACATGCTACAAATAATCCATGTGTTAATTTCTTGATATCACTACACTCAAATATCACTACACAATAAATCAATTGTAGTATTAACTTAACAAGAATTATCTCATTTCATAAGAAGTTTTATGTCTCATTTATCACATTTTTATTGTTAAGAATTATACTTTATCTCATGATAGGTAATACAAACCACGTTTATGGGAGTCACGAAATCTTTAATTATCAAAAGAAATGTCTTCTTTTCAATGATATTGAATATGTTAAGAGCTTTCCAAATGAAATTTATGTAATTTTTTTTGGGGGGGGGGAATGTAAAAGTACATTATTAAACTTGATTTTGCATAATACCGTCATTTAATATTCAGATGAGATTTAGTAAATAAATTAAATTCAACGTATGGCACTTTGAAAAGTAATCTTAAATTGATCTTAGATCTTAATGGACCCCTAGTGCTTAAAGTGAAAATCAGTTGATCAATATTTTTGGATGCATAGTTTGATACCCTGAATGTTTACTTCTGTCCAGTAGATCATCCTGAAAAGAGGATCATGCTATTCTGTAGCTTTTGAAATGTAACACACACACACAAAGAAATATCAATTTAGATATTAAGTAATCTTTGATCTAAAAAGAAAAAAATAATATGAATTACGCACACTTAGAATTGTGAAAGTTGATGTTTTGATAGTCTAAGTTGTTTTGAGCATGAAAATATATACAAATAAAACATGTTTAACATAAATATAACAATATAAGTGACGTTTACCTATGAAACCTTTAAAAATACTAAAAATCCTTAATCATGATAGGCAAGGAATGAATTAGGCATTTAAAGGTTTTCATTAACTCTGTAAACAAGGCAAAACAGACAGTATTCAAAGTAATTTTGCCTTCTTTTAAATTCAGTTGATATAGATGGATAAATCAGTACTAACATCAAGATACACGCATAATTTGTCTCACACATACATTATCCTTCAGCGATGGAGAAAGGGGAGGACACTGTGATATATATGGTTTGTGGCACCTTCATCTGGGGGGCATTTCATGATGCATTTTGTTAGATATTTCGTCTGACAAAATGTTAAAAGCTACTGAAATCCTTGCATCCGATTGGCTGAGAGCAAATTTGTCCGACAAGTTGTCGGACAAAAATGCTTCATGAAATGCCCCCCTGGACTAAATGCGAAAGGTTGTTGTAGAACCACCTGTCATCAGGAGAGATCACTGGGAATGTTCCTGAGCACAGTGCCTCTAAGTCAGTAAACTTGCCACTTGAAAGCTTTGGTGGACCACAGAGATACACAGGCTCAGGTCGTCCTACTTCTGCCTCGCCTTGCAGTTGCAATGGATGCCATATCAAACTGTTCCTCCAGATGAGAATATTGGAAGTGGATTATGCGTGGTTTTCAAAGCTTTCTTCAACAGTACTTCCATGAATGTTGTCCAACCCACCGTTTGCCCATTTTCAGACCTTCACCACCCTGAGGATTCCAAGTTTCTGACTGAACCATTTTCAAGTTTTGACATCTCATCTAACTGCATTTAATGCACCTGGAAAGTCCTTTGCTGTGTTTGTGTTTGTGCTCACCCACAAATAGTAGCAAGTTACACTGGCAACATCACTTTACCTTTTTCAGCTTCAGCTCGGTGAGACTATATGAAGCATGTCCTGTACCTTGTCCATGGTTCCCTTCAATGAAGTGTATCGTAACTGTGTCTGTGTCTGAGCTGCTCGAGAATTATAGAATCATTGCAAGTCGAATTAAATTCTTGTTTTGCCGACAGGGCAACTCTCACAAAAGAGCTCATTTAATAATTATGCTTTCCCCTCACAATCCTGTTTCTGAAGGAAATGAAAGAGATGAGATGCAATTTCTCGGGACCCACATTCCGCGTGCTATTATGGGTTTCAAGTTCATAAACTATCAAGTTATAGTTTGCTAACCTCCGTTTATAGAACATTTCTGAATGGTTACTTTCAGTGATGTGCAAAGCCCTGCAGCAGGTCACACACAGCAGCTGCACAAAGTTCATCTCGAATTGCATGCTTCCTTGCAATGTTCTTCATTTCCTTTACCTTCCCTATGTGATATGTCTCTCACAGGTGTCCTGATTTCCTTACTTGTGTTGATCAGGGGACCGTTTCATGAAATTTTTTGTCAGTGATTTACCCTGACAACTGTTAAAAGCTACTGAAATCCTTGCGTCTGATTGGCTGATAGCAAATTTGTCGGTGAAAACCTCCGACGAACTCGTTGATGAAATGCCCCCTGTCGGTTTTAGGGGGGCGTTTCATCAACGAGTTCGTCGGAGGTTTTCACCGACAAATTTGCTATCAGCCAATCAGACGCAAGGATTTCATTAGCTTTTAACAGTTGTCAGTGTAAATCCTTGCGTCAGATTGGCTGATAGCAAATTTGTCGGTGAAAACCTCCGACGAACTTGTTGATGAAATGCCCCCCAGATGCCTGCATGTATGACCGGCAGAGGCTACATGTGTCCTTCTTGGAATGATGAAACTTCAAATTCTTCTCTTGTAGCAGTTCATGATAGAGTAAAGGGGAAGCAAGCTCACCATTTTGTAATTCATACATGTCATGCACGATGGTTGGACTCGGGTTAGATGTTAAGGTGTTCACAGTTACCATCTTTCCTTTGAGAATGTGACTCCATTCAAGGGAAGGAGTTTATGGTCAAGAACTGACTCCCTGGCTCTCTCATCTCTAGATGACACAAATTCTGTCTGCCTCCCTTCTTGTCTCACTCATTGGTATCATCAAGTCACATCTTGTTAACTACCACATCAAGTTGCCTCTAAAAAATCCCATGAGTTTTCATGAACATATTATGGCACACATTCCAGGTAGCAAATATTTTGCTCGTATGGGGAATGGTATACTCCATGTTCTTCCTTCTGTTAAGCTGTGGCGCTGACATTGATATGACGTGCTGGGTAATTCCATGGGGTTGGGACTGAAATTGTGACATACAAGTTGAAAATTCAAGTTGGGTAAATTGAAATTTCCTTTTTCCCCCTGATTTGTTACTCCCATTCTTCAACTTATTCCACTAGAAATCTGTTTATTACTTCGCACACTTTCAGTCAGCATGGGTAAACAGGTATGGCAAAATACCTATGTTACATGGACTTCATTTGTTGACATCCTTCATAATTTTGTGTTCTGAAATGATAACAATGAACACATCCACGTTTTTTTTCGTCCATAGCACATCAACATGTTATTTAAGAGGCGCATGAGATCATTATTAGTAAGATTGTATGTTCTGATGTCAACTGCAAGCCACTTTTATTAACATGTTTTTTTCCTACAAACCATTAACAATTTCAATCAAAGGTTTAACTTTTTCATCAAGAGTGACACAATGGCAATATTCTTAAAAGCATCACAATTGAAGCAAGTGATTTGTATGGGTATTCAAGTGAAAACATGATTTTATTGTTATAATCAGGGGTTTTCAGTCAACAACCTTGCCCACAGTGTACTACCTATGTTACACGGACAGTATGTCTTTGTAACATAGGTACACTACGACATATCAACTGATTTCCTTTATTGTGGTGTGAGATGTTAAAACCTACACATATAGACTTTATGTATGTTCCCACAAATAACACTATTGTAACAGTTCTTTGGAATTATATCTACTGCACACCTGTGGAACAATACCTATGTTACACAGACTTCAATTCTTTGTAACTGTGGTATGAAAGAAGGCAGACTTAATCAGAAGAAGAAGAAGAAAGTGAAGCTTTACACAATTTGACCTTATATACACTAACAGCATCATCAACTAGTTGTTAACTAACTAAGAAAACTAATAAAGAGAAATCAGACAAGTCTTCTTGTCTTCTCCATGTTCTTTGTTTGAAATTAATTTCTGCTCTTTTGTCCAATGTCCATTTAGCCCTCGATTTTTGTTTTTCTTCTGTCCATTTTCCCTCTGTGCAGTTTTCTTCTTGTCTAGTTTATTACATTCGCTCTTCTTGGGTGTTGCTTTGTCGGCTTCCTCTCTGTTTGTGGAGTGCTGTGGATGTGTCCTTTTCACTCTTTCATGTAGTTTAAAATGTAGCGGTGGCAGAGGAGGAGCCATGGCAGATTCATCAATAAACTGAACAAAAGGTGTAAAGAGAAATAGAATAAAAAAAATTAAAAGAAAGTTTTTGTCAGGATTGACTATATATTCCTGTTGATGTATCTGTGTGTTTATGATTTTGGAATTAAATAATTTCAACAATTTTGCTTACATTTCTACCTCTTGGCATACCCAATAGCTAGAGTTCCATGTGTACCTCCCACCAAAATTTGAAAAAAAAATGGGTTATGCTTAAAATGATGTAAACATTATTAATAATAATAATAATAATATAGCATGTAAAACATAGGAAAATATCATTTTCATACTCTATGCTAAAAACTTGTTTTGATGTAAGCTAGGAAGGGCAGGTCGCTGCTCCCAGTGTCCTAGCTAAGGTTAGGGCTAGGGTCAGGGTTACGATTACGGTTATGGTCCTTAATAGACTCCCAAAATAATACTAGGCCCTATTTTATATTCATCCCCCATCGAAATTGTCGCCCTCTTTTTGAATGATAGTGAGAGCAATAATAGTCCAATTTTGATTGGGGTTCATAATCTTATTGAAGCCTTTCCTACCCACTACCCACCCAAACTGAATAGGACACTGGCATTTTAGCTTTGAGACTTCACAGTGGGTGAACATGGAATGGAAATGGTGAATCCTTGTGAAATGTTAACAACTTCATCAGAGCATCTAACAGGTCAATGAAATCTTGGAAGGAAAACAGTTACATTTTCGAAGTAAAGCTGTTAAAGAGAAAGAATTTCACAGCTCCTAGTTCCCTCAATATCACCAGCAAAATAAGGCAAACTCTATTTCTCTAGTTCAGATGCAGTCTGGACATCTACATTTTCCAACTAGTATATAGTGATTAATACTAACTCTAGCACGTCTACCTTGGTAGATACCATGACAAAAGGGTCCAAAAATTCACAATAATCGGGAGGTAAAACAAATTTATATTGCAGTGAAGATACACTGATATACTTTTGTATGGTTTTCTAAGAGAGGAATTATATGCTCCTTTTGCAGAGACCGGCATGGACGGAAAATTTGGCGATCAAAATTATGAACATGAACCTGTAACAAATATCTCAGTATGTGGGACTACAGTATCATCGTCCACAGTATTTTTGGCCAGTTCAGAGGTTTAGATGTCGTTTTTTTTCTCTAATAGAGTTACAGAATATGACAAATGTTATTATTTTCGTAAAATAGCGTAAAAGCTTACCAATTGACATCAGAAACATTAAAACTCCTGTACCTACGTTACATGGACAACGGCAGAAAAACAGATCTTGCGCTGTCCAGGTAGGTGTATATTGGCTGTGAGTAGTTTTTCTGCCATTGGGGGAGGACTGCCAGTGACATGAATACGATTGCTGAAGTTAGTAGCTCTTCTTTTTATCGCGAGACGTGTCTTTCCTTACCTACGTTACACGAAGAGGCCGGACATCGCACTGAAGTACAGTGATATGTTCCGTATTTTCTCGTTTATTTGGAGGATTTTGAGGCTAATTTTTGGATAAGAATACTTCTGAAATATAAATCTCATTATAGAAATAAAGTTTCTGATCATATTATGATTGGAAGTGTATGTAAAACCATGCTATACCTATGTTACAACAAAAATTGCCATGGACATCGTTTGTAACATAGGTATGAGGTTGCTTGAAGATGCTCTGGTGTTCTTATTTTGTTACAAATGTTTATGTGCCTTATAGTCTTTGTAGAAGTCACCTTGCCTCTCTTAATTATGATAGGCATAATGCTGAAAGGTTGTATATTCCTGTTTTACATTGCCATGAAAATGGCATATATTTATGTCACAACATAAACCACAAAAAACCATGGGACATCATTAATGAAACAGTCATAGACAAAATACATTTGTACACAGGCTTGTTTTTTTTCCATCAAATAATTCTTCACACATTTCTCTTCAAGAATAACTGCAAACCACAGACAATTATTTGATAAATTTCTCAGAATATGACTTTTATTCCCTGCACAACATGAAAATCTAGAGAAGACCCAACCCCATGGAATGACCCATCTATCCAGTCCCCTTTGTCGCTGGAGTGACCCAAGTTCATGGTATGCCTTTCTGATTGATTCACATTCATGTTGACATATGTGTACCCAGTGCAGTCATGCATTTGTATCTTTCAGATTTTACAGTCATCATGATAAGGTGCCAATCTTCTTGCTGGTTTTACTTTGTTGAATTTCTCAGATGCATAACTTTCACCTACGTTCCTTTTCTGTTTGACAAGAAAGTCCGTGCTTTTACACTGTCTTGCTGTGGTTGTAGCATCCAGGGCCAGGGCATCGTCTACTTGAAAACTGCGTGGAGATAACTGGGAGTTCTGTTTAGATGAAGATTCTTCAGCATCCAAAGGATTTTCCATTGAAATGTTACAGTATACTCATCCTTGGATAGTCCCTGTAATGCAAATGTCACTCGTTGTGTCCATCATTTTAGTGTCACTTGTATCTTTGTGATCCAGAATGTGTGTGAAGGCATCAGATGCTCATTGGAATGAGCAAGGGAATATAAGACATGAAATGTGACTGCTGTGTCCCATGAGGTGATGAGTTTAGAGAACTGACTGTACGTGTACCCTGTAGGGGAGCTTGTCCCTGGTGATGGGCAGAGAATGAAACACTATCTTGTAGAGGATGTTGCTCTGGTGTTGAGGCAGAAAACAGAGCTTCATTCTGTAGAGGAGAGCTCTTACTCTGGTGTTGAGACAGTAGTGGGATTGCCACTATGTTGCAGATCTTTGTCGTGGTGTTGAAGAAATTAATTGACCTTATGCTGTAGAGGAGATTGCCTTGGTATTGGGACAGAGAATAAACCATCACCTTGTAGAGCAGGTTGCTGTGGTGCTGAGGCAGTAAAGGGACTGTCACCATTTTGAGGGGCTTCTCCTGGTGATGAGGCAGTAGGTAAACCATTGCCTGTTAGAAGAGTTTGTTTTGGTGATGGGGCAGGTAAGTGATTATCACCTTGCAGAAAACTCTGGGTTGGTGTTGAGACAGAGAAAGGCTTGTCTCTATGTAGAGGAACTTGCCCTGGTGTTGGGGCAGTGCAAGAACTGTCACCCTGTACAGGAGCTTGCCTTTGTGTTGAGGTACTACCACTTTGAACTGTACATCCTATGTGATCTGCATGTGTATTCTCAAAAGCTCATTGTTCTGCCTGGTTTGTTATGCCTCATGAAAGATGGAAGGTTGCTGTCAGATCATCTGCAAATAAAGTGATCACTTTGTCTCTGTTCACAATGGAGACTTGTAGATTGTACAAGATCCAGGATGAATTTTAAAATGCAGCAGTGTGTTGTACTTGTTACATGTGCCCTGGTATCCCCTTTGCAAATCAGGGTGCTGCTGGTCAGCTGTTACTAACTCACTCTGCTCTGTTATTAGCATATCTACTGATTTATAATTTAAATGAAAATTGATGGTTTAATTAATCATTAGAAAATTTAGTAATTAACATTAACCAAGATTAAGACAGATGTAGTTATAGATTGACTTTAAAGATGCTGAACTGATGTGATTTAAGTTACACTTTCATTGTTTAGTTAACAAATTGGAAATTTTAGAAGGAACCATTTGAAGTCAAATCTTTCAGTTTTGATTTAAAGGTGACAAGAGAATAATCATCTTCCATGCTGTAGCCATCAGACTTTGACTGTGATGTATCCAACTTAACATCAGTATCTTTGTTGTTTTGTTTTTTCTTTTCCTTTTTTTCTTGTAATCTGTTTCATTTTTTTAAAATAGATTTAGGGGCCAAATGTCTCACTTCACCAACTTTGGATTCACATTCCCTAAGGATGGTATCCTGCTTAATTTGATTAAAATCTATCAGTGCATTTCAAAGATGATATAACTGTAGTATAATCTTTCAATTTGATTGACTAGTCCCCTAATAAGAATTAATCAATAGATATAAAATGTTGCCCTTCCTAGGGACTGAATGGGATCACAACACTATAAAACAGCACAAAATCAAATAATTCTTCATCCATAACTATATATATACACGCAATGCAACTTGACCTGAACAGTTCTAGAAAGAAGAAAATCTTTGAAACTCAACCGATTTTTATGTTTGCGTCCCTGCTCTAAGGCCACCTTGGAAATTGTATCAGTTTAGCAATTTTGAATCCTATACCCCTAACAATGATTTTACTAGGTTTGTTTATTCTTTGACTAATGTATACAGAATGAAGATGAAAATGTAAAAGGTCATTTAGGACTAATGATTAAAAATGTACAAAACGCAGGCGCAGTAGCTTTCTCAAGCCTTCAGCTCAGCTAAAGGCATTATTTGCCATTTGCAGATGACATAAAACGCAGCTTTAGTTCTTCGAAATAGTTCTAAATTGTGAGTTGTAATAGGATAGAAACAACCAGTGTAAAAATATTAATCATTATAGTCAATGTTAAGTATTGCTAAATATACAAAATATAAACCATAGTTATAATAAGATTGTTTCTAGAATTGATTTTTTTACAGTTATGGTTTATTGAGAAAAATAGTGCTATCTGTCCATATTTTAGGCTTTATTGCAAAATCTTTATATGGCAGCATGTTTTGTGATACAAGTGACAACACATACAGCAAATGTGATAACTCGAATATTTTTTAAATCACTGCTCCCAATGGTAAACAATACCTAAATCACTGCTCCCAATGGTAAACAATACCTTTAAAATAAATCCTTGGAAGAGAAGTGCTATATTGGAGATTCTGCTAATAATTTCTCAAACCTTCTCCCCCCCCCCCCCCCCCATAAAAAATATTTGGTTCATGAGTGAAACAGCCAATAATATGATTATGTCAAGTTGGAAAAGATTAACTGAATGGCAATGAAAAAGCTTGGCGCATTAATGGTTAAATCTCCAGGCACATGAAGCATTAAAGAAGAAAATGACTAAAAAAAGAAAAATCAAATGTTAAAATTTCTTATTAACAGATTTCATTTAATCTTTTTGCAAAGAAACCTTTCTGGTGGATTTCAGCACAGTTCATTAGCATGAACAGGGTAATGATAATAGGTAAAAGGTCAAAGGTCATTATACTTTTGTTCAACTGTCATTTTGGCAGCCAGAACTTCAACAGAATTACTGTCCATGGAGGATGATAGACTTCCATACATGTGTAGGTAATGTACAAATTGTACATTATTGCAGCATAATGACACTGACCTTAGTACAATGGAGCAACCAATCAGATGTCAGGATGTCTAATCATGGTTGTGTTGGTTTCACTGGACAATTATTTGATTGATTTTCTCTGTGTCTACAGTGTACAGGTGGGCCATAGTGTATGACTTTGGGAGAGGCAGTATTGAAACATGACATATTACGAGCAAATGCTATAATTTGCTCAAACTGTGGTGTGTGATTGAATAGAAAATTTGATAAATGGAACTATAGAGAAAAGTGATAAGTGATAGCCCTTGCAGAGGATTTGCTTTTTTAGGGAATAATCAGAAGTGTTTAGATTATGTATGAAGATAATTCTAGGTGCCCTTTAAAGGGTACTGCTTGGCAAAACCTTTGTTTTTGCCACACTATATAACAGATGCACCACTAATAAACATATATCACAACTGTTTTCATCTTTAAAAAAAATCGTACATACTCCCCCAAAAGGCAACAGTTGTGCTATCTTTTGCAGGGTTGATGCTCTGTAAAGATACATTACTTGATCCAGGGGATGCAACATGGAGCTATATATTGCTTTTATCATACAGTAGATCTCTATAATGTTTTTTTAAATCCCTCTCTTTACACAAATAATAGCCATGCTATAGAGGTGTCATTGGCATGTGTTTTGTAAAGCAGAAGATGAAGTCTCGCTTAGCCCGGAGATATCCTTCAACGAAACCTCAAAGAAGCTGTTACTAGGGAGTATTATCTTCTGTTGCTAAGGAAGGCGTTATCAATACCAGTCTTTACGGTGGGTTGAATGGCAGAACGGATGGGCCATAAAGATGGCACAAAAACAATTGAGTGATGCCAATCATCAAACAAGGGTACATGTCTTCAAGTTGGCATCTGTTTGCACGCCTCTTCACTAACGAGTACTGACAGAGATGGAAAGACTTATCTCCTTGTAACAAGTGCTCCTCCTCCAGGGATGGTGATGAATTGGGGCCAAAGCTCACCGCTCTTTGTTTTTTTTTTTCTCCACATTAGTTGTGAGGTGACTGGGATGACGTGTTAAAAGAACCTCTTGTGGTATCAAGGCATATCAAGAGTATTAGTGATGTTTTTCATGATGCTGTATCATTTTGGTAAAATGAAAGTGTCACTTATTCACCTTTAAAGATTCAGCCTCTTACTATTTCTGTGCTTTGTGAATCATTATGTGAAATATTATAAAATCCAATATCATTAAAGAAAATGAAAAAAAGGGCTCAGAGGGAAAGCTGACTTTTTATGCTTTGTTAAATGGGGTTCTTAAACTGCTGAGGGAATCAGATTCACATCCATAATGTCTTATGTCATCTGCCTTGTTTGTGTCTGTGTAGTGGTGAAGAAGGCACTCAAAATCAGAGAAATATTGCTTTTAGATTGGACTTTTTCCTAATACAGCTGGCAGAAGGGTATTTCATTGAATAGTTTAAATACCTGAAAGCATATTTTTTTTTTTAAAATCACATCAGACAACGGTACATTCTAATTATCTGTTCAGCATCAACAGGTCAAATCATTCTGTAGGATCACTCATTTGAGGCAAAACCTGTAAAATTTAGCATTACATCATGTACAGGTACTATTCATGTGTTCTCGTACCTTTGTTGTGGTTTACATCAATGCTTCTCAACCCTTTTTTAACCTGAGGCCTACTTTGGCACCAATAAGTTTTTTATACCCCTTTCAGGTAATCGGAGTTCAATTATCCGCATCCAAATAATGCGGATGAAGTAATCAAAATCGCGTTCATATATCCCATGAAGTGCGCACTACTTTTACGAGGGCCCGTTCATATAACGGTGCGAAAGACGGGAGTATTTGTCATGGTAACTGCGCACGCCTCTATAATGACGTAATGTTTCCGGTGATATATACTCACGTGTATGCACAACTCTCGCTCAAGCTCAGCAATCAGCGGTTGTGGCGGGAAATCGAGTGACCTTTGACCGAATTGTGGAATGTTAGTGCGCATAAGTCGTAAAACGCGTTCATGTATTCTTGATCAACTCCTCATGCTGCAATAATGCGCATAATAGCAGCATCAAAATAATGCGCACTTTTTTACTCCTCTCCCGTTCATGTAATCAAAATTTTACAACTTATTGCTCCTATTATCCGCATCCACGATTACCTGAAAGGGGTATTAGAGGCACAGTGACAGAGAATACAAGTGCTCTCTGTTATTTTTTTAAATTTTTTTGCCCGATATTGCGGCCCACCTGAGAGAGTTTCGCGGCCGACAGGTTGAGAAGCGGGGGTTTACAGGTTGCATGGTTTCAGCAAACGTACCATCAAACGAATATATTCCTGTGTGATTGAGAGATACGAATTACACAGAGAAAGTAGAGTACACTCTATTTGCCATGTATGTTACAGTCATAATATTGTGTGAATTTGGACTTGTAAGACAATGTAGCAAGTTGAGGAATACACGATAGGGAACAGCAATGATGGAATGAGAAAGAAAGGCAAACCCTTTTTGAGAGAAAAGTTGGCTGCTTCCCACCATCGGAGAATGCAATGCATTGTGTTACAGGAGGCATTCTTTTTTTCAAAATAACGGTCGACTTGCTATATTTGCACAAATAAACACACCTTGCGATATGCCACCTACACAGTATCCTTTTGCAAAGAGACCAGTTCATCAAGAGGAATCAATATGTCAACTTCTCAGAAATCCATTTCATATTTTTAGCTGCAGATGAGGCCATACATTGTAGAAACCCATGAAGGAATAAATAGCATGTGGCATTACTCTTTGTACAAAATGTGACTGCTAAACAGAGTTCTAGTCATTTGCAAAGTGTCCTCTGATACCCCTACACCTGACATTTTGTGCAATTTTACTGAAAGTATTAGTTTTTCAGTGAGTACATGTATATGGTGTTTTATTTGTTGTGCTAGCGGAAGTGATCATGTGAATACCGCATAGTCAAATCTGAGTAGAAATTCTCATAATGTAACTACATTATGTAGCTGCATTTTGTGTTTGTGGTAATTCTATACAGTGGACTCCCGTTCTTGGGGACCACCAGCTTTCTTTCGTTATTTCGAAATTTCGTTATAACCGAACAAATAAACAATAAAAATACATAAAGTGGATAACGTTACGGCCCAAATTTTTACTCCATTATAACCGGAATTTTGTTATAACTGTGTTCGTTATAATGGGAGTGCACTGTATTGTCTGCTTGACATTTTATACTGTTCCACTTCTGATGAGTCTTATCACTGTTTATTTAATTTTTATTACAGGTCATGATGAGTTTGAGGAGGTCTCGCTAACTGTATGCACACTGCCTGTCGATTGCACCGTTACTCAGCTCAGAGCATTATTTGATGGAACTTTTCTATTCACAGCCGACAGTACATTCTATCTTGCTAAGGTAATGTATGGTCATGCGTTTTTGATGCTATGTTTAAACTCTATTCCCAGTGGCCATGGCAATCACTTTTCAGGCCACGTTTCAGGCTGGGGAGTATGGTGGCCATTTCTTCACGTTCAATCACGTTGTGTCTGTATGTGACGGTTTATGGGCCCAGCACGCTATGGCGCATTGCGTTTTATTCCTGTCTGGCGTGGCTAATGCGGTCTGGAAAGGAATGACGCTGTGTCAGGCAGGGAGCTTCATTTAAGTCTGAGCATTTAAAGGAAACCAAAACCCAAAGAGAAATGTGGATTGAGTGAAAGCAGCAATATAATAGTAGAACACATCAGTGAAAGTTTGAGGAAAGTTGGACAATCGATGGAAAAATTATGAATTTTTAAAGTTTTAGTGTTGGAACGGCTGGATGAGGAGACTGCTAGAGGTAATGACTTATGTGTGGACAACAATATAAAGAAAATATAAAGGGAATTCCACAAAAATTCATTTTTCTTGAAAATTACACATTCCATCAACCTAGATACTGACATGTTACGGGTAGCAGTTATTCCCCCTGCTTTCTGAAAGCAGTAAGTCAAGTGCTCTTTCGTTATGCCAGAAAAGTGAATTTTTGTTGAATTCCCTTTATATTTTCTATATATGTGACCGGCGACAACGGTTTCAGGCAAAAGTCGGGCATTATGAAAATTCATTTTTTCACTGAATCACATTGCCCATTTCCTAAGCTTTGCATTGATATAAAACACTTGCATTTTTTGGCACCATAAGTGGGCATGGAAAGCGAAATAAAATGCACTTTTTAAAGTTGGTAGCCTGACAAAATTGCGAGAAAACGGGCTTTGAAGATTCACCTCTTTCTCAAAGACAATGTCCGAGCGGCGATGGGAGGTGAGAATCACCCATCCGTACGATGGTGCCAATCGATGTTAAGCTCCGCCTCTAGCAACCACATCGCCTTCTGATTGGCTCACTGAGAGAGTCAAATTTCCCGGGCACCCTTCCTAGGAGCTCAGCGTATGAAGCCGAAACACAATGCGCTTCGCTCGGGTTTGTTTTACCATTACGTCTTTCAAGATGGCGGATACGATAATTGCACGAACATGGTGTACATGTGTATGGGTGCACGCATTACGCAATGGCATCCACACGCCATGACCATGTGCATGTATCAGGAGCGGGTGGCGAATCCACACATTTACAAATCGCGTTTTCATTGTTGTTGATTTGACTTTATCATTGGCGACCCTTTTGTAGGCAGAAAAATGCCAGTGCTGGCAAAGGTCACGCTTCCTGTTTGTTTTGCTTATACAAGCCGTGCATATGTTGCCTTGTTCGGTGGTGTTAATTATATCAAAACAAACAAACAAACACGACTAGTTAGTTTCGTGCGATCTTGATGTGTAGTATTTGAATATAACTGGTTTCATGTGACTTCTCCTTTCCTCTCATCTACCTTCCCTTGAGTCAGTCTGCTGTCATAATTTTTACTACATGTACAAGTAGACTATTGTTTTTTCTTTTCACACGATTACGTCGTGCTAAATGATATTTGTTTCACTTCCGTTGTCGAACATTGCGGTAGAATAGTTTGGATAGAAAGCCAAACGAAGAGCACGCACTACAGCGTATAAACCACTATAGCAAGAACAATGGAGCATGTAATCATGCACGCGTGGACAAAGCATTCCCCAAACGCTGCAACTGGTGTCTCCGAAAGCCGAATTATGTAAATGTGTGCGACGCACCAGCCAATCGCATGCGAGACCTTGCGCCGTAGCAACGCTGGGGATATTGGCGCGGTGTTCGAAAGAAGCTCGAAACTGACGAGTGCGATCCAACATAGGGTGCTTAAAATTCCATTTTCGATAGGAAAAACGTAATCTTATGCTATGAAATTTAGTGTAGATGTAGAAAACATATCAAAGATTTGATTTCTGCAGAAAACCCAAATCGACAAAAATAATGGTAAAGATCTTTGTACCCCGCCTAGGAGGAAATTTGCTCTTGCGACTTTTGCCTGAAACCGTTGTCGCGGGTCACATATTGTTGTCCACACATGACATCATAACCTTTAGTAGTCTCCTCATCCAGGGGTTCCAACACCAAAACTGTAAAAATTCATAACTTTTGCATCGATTGTCCGACTTTCCTCAAACTTTCACTGATGCGTTCTACTATTATGTTGATGCTTTCACTCAATCCACATTTCTCTTTGGGTTGTTGTTTCCTTTAAATATCACTCTGCTCAATCTGCAATACAAAGAGAGAAGGCCAACACCATTGAAAAAGCTGAGACATACAAATATGAATACAGAAAAAAAAATAATGCTGAAATCCCAAGGCGCACTACATTTTGTTCAAATGTGACTGCCATGGCTGAAGGGAACTTAGTATAAACATAGCATAACAGAAGGATGAATTAAATGCAATCTGTATTCTCTGAAGTGATTTTTTTTATTGTCTCTCTTAGAAATTTGATGCTATGTGCTAATAAAGATGTTACTAAGGTACAATGTATTATCAAAGTGCTTTCCTGGTTCAATGTAATAAACTTTTCTTGCACTTGAAGCAAAGTGAGCAAAAGCTCAATGACCAATGGTCTCACATAATTGATCTTAAGTATTATCATTCCACCTGCTTTCTTCAGTCATATAATTGATGTCAACTTGTGTGTAATGATGGAACAAGGAAGAATAGATGCAGCCACAAAGAATGATCTCAAATTTGCTCTCTCTGAAATGCACATACTCAGCAGCAGGATTGGTGCATCCTTATGATGAATTGAACTTGCACTCGATTGTTCTCTGTAGTATAACAAATCAATTGGAGAACATTGGACATGCTACAGATTTGTAAACCTTTTGTGAACCTCGCCTCAATCCATGTAAGCTCCCTGTGGATTTGCATGTCACCTTTAACATTTTTCCTCTTTTCCATCCCCACCCCACCCTGCACAAAGTGATCCAATATCCAGTGTAATCATGCAAATTTATTGATTACTCCCTCTGGTTTCAGTATCTAATCAGTAGCGTGTGGGACCCCGACTCACTCGACAGCCCGGCCAGGATCAAGGGGGAGAATTTCAACTTGTGCGAGGAAGATCTCTCCAGCTTGGACCACCGCCTCACGTGTGCATTCAAGCATATAGAGCGCCCCCCTTCCTGGAAGATCGTGACCGAGTCGCCGCGAATTGACCAGAGTAAGTGGTGGATGGCGGGGGCGTGTGTGTGTGGCAGTGACTAATTGATTGATGGCTCACTCGATTTGCCCACTTAGTGAATGAGGAGTGGAATTTTGAGCACCATTTTTAAAAGGCCGATCCGATTGGGTGAGAAATGAGTGGCGAACCTATGACTTTGATTCGAGTGTCTGATTTCATCTTATCATCATGGCTGTGTAAAAAGTCATGTGGGCCTGTTCAAACTGGAGGGTATAGTAAATATGATTTCTTTCCATTATTCATCATTCAAGTGTAGTCAGCTGTTGACAATATGATCAGACATAAAAGTCATGTAATGTGTGGATATTTTGGTTTATGATTATCTGCAGACACTTCTTTTCTTTTAAGTTTTCTTTAAATAGTTCCTACCAAACCACATTGAATTATTTCATTTGACAATCTTGTGATAAGAGAGTGCAGTAATCTTGTGGTCATGTGCAATTTTACTGGTTCTGTAATGACACATTTTCTTTTATATTTGTGTGGTATGGCGTCCAAATGACATGGCTATAGCATATTTTTAGGACATGCCTATCTCTCCCCTCGTGTGCTGTATGTTTAGCTGTGGGTTGCCCCCATCTCGCAGAAAAATGATGTTTCTGATATCCCATAACCTCAACACGATATGTGTTGGGAGGTCCCAATTCACCTCTCCTGTCTGCATACCTCGACATGTCGTGCTCCCTAAGTGAGCATTGATGGTGATACGTGCAGCCTACCGTGACGCGCCGGCAATTACCCGCCATCTGCCATGCAGCTCTCGCACGAGCGTCCTCCATTAGGGGCACGGGACATCTTCATTTTGTCAACCGGCGGCGAGAGTAGATGTGTTGTGTCTAAGATTACCCCATGCGTGTATTGGAAATCAATCACCGCGCATCTCGAGTGTGAATAGTGACAGCCTTAATTGAGAGATCTGTGGGGACTACGCCTGGTTACCAAAAGCAAATATTGCTGGATCATCGTGCAAATTGGCATTCATCATACATTTGAATTTCAGGTGGTTGATTTGTCTGCTTCCATAGCCAGAAAAGAAGGCGGCAAAATTCCTATTCCTTACTTAGGCCATGTAGAAGAAAGTTAGAAAGACCAAAACCACTCGGGATAACTCCATCCATACATCAGGCCTTTCTGTATCATAGTATTCAGTGATTTAAATTGTCTGTTCTGTGCTTGTAAGCCGTATTTCAAAGCTCAAAATGCATATTTTCAAGGGATAGAACAGGATTCCATTTGGCTTATATCTGAGAGGTTTTTCAGTTTTTCTATTTTACTCTTCATTCATAACTCAGCTCTTCTAGATAGTAAATGATAGCATGGTGGAAAAAAAAATGTAGATTTGTAGAAAGTAATGATATTGTCAGAGTATTAGGTTAGCATCTGCATGTCAGCAAAGCATAAAGTTGATATGTTCAAGTAATCAGACTGATACTAGATCATCCTCATTCATTGAGAACAGAAGATGCCCATGTCCGCACCAGCTCATGCTGTCATTCTGGCCCAAATTCACGAAGGTGGTACAAATGAAACCATGGTTTAAACCATGGACAAAAACCATGAAGTACCTTGCACGGAATATTTTGTAATGAAATGGGTCATTCGTCGACAAAATGACCGTTTCGTTAACGAGATTATTATTTCGTGGATGAATTTTTCATTTAGTTACAAAATGTTGTCATTTCGTTACAACATAACAATCATTTCATCGACGAAATTACTTATTTCGTTTGCGACACTTGGCACTCCATGGTTTTTGTTCATGGTTTAAACCATGGTTACATTTGTACCACCTTCGTGACTTAGGCCCTATGTGTCTTAAAAATATGAATAATCCAACATTGATTATTTTATGTATATCAATTCTCAGTTGGTGAATGATTAGTTAGTTTTCTTGGATTCTTTTTTACCTGAGATTTATTGTTCTGAGATTCATTGGAAGAATATGATTGGAGCAATCTTTTAGTGACGGTTTTTGATCACGCACACACATACATATACCCACATTTATGCTTTCTCCCATTGAAGACGGACTGATTTTGCTTCAACATGCATTTCCAATAGACATTTGCCCAAGTATACTCGGGACTCGTCCTCAATAGGTTCAATTCTGCTTACATGTCCTTTATCAGAAGTGTGTTCTAAAAGCTTTTTCTCCCGGTGTAGAAAAGGGCATAGCTAAGAGTAGATTTCACTGATTCAAATATGATCCTAAAACTAGAGTATTCATTTTCACTGATAATTGTGGAGCTTAAGTTGAAATTAAAACATTTAATGCCGGTATTAAAGCCATTATTTGAAGGGGAATGAAATTTGCATTTTTCCATATTGATACTTGAGATTTATATATATGTACACACATGTCGATATTGAAAGCTATGCTTGTGAGATTGTAGTGTTCAGTGTAATGCCACACAGTGAACTGTTGCATTAGACCAGCCTGTTGAGAAAATTGTGAGGAAATCAACCCATTTTGGGAAAAGTGAGGGGGGCTCCCTTTTTAAGTTATTATCCTCCGGTCCCTAATCTCAAAATAATCTTCATCGCTCCCTAGTTGAGGGATGATGAGATGCATTAGGTCTGTACTTTCCAGTGGCAAAATGCATTAGAGTAGTGCTTGGTAGTGGAGGCAGATTTCTGAGGGCATAATTATGCCACTGGTGGATACCGAGGATAAGCAGCCGTCTGCATTGCAGCGAAAATTTTTGAGAAAGATGAATTCTGCCAGGTCGCAAAGATGAAACGGAGTGCAGCGTTCGCTGATGGACCTCTGAGCCAGATGGAGGGGAGATAAATTGCTGTGGACAGTTCATGAAAATTACCACGAAATAGAAACCGTAAAAGGTTGTGCAAATACAATTACAGTTTTTTGCGTGTGTGTGTTTTTGCTCTTAAAATTGTCATGCATTACATAAATTAGGCATGATTGTGATCTTATTCATTCATATCTTACTAGTATTTGTTATTTAATATCTCCTGTAAATGTAAATCTGAAAGGATCCCAGATATACTGAATTATCAGTTTGTTTGTTTGTTATTTTTAAATATGTTTTTGCAATTTTGTTTGGCCTTGTTACTCATGATTACCCCCCCCCCCCCCCTTACCACCCACCAACAATGGTCCTTGAAATGGTAGTAGTCATTTTTATGAGCACTATATGAGCACTTACAAGCACTTGGATCCTGTCAGTTTGCAAGTGAAAGGATATGTATCGTGTCATTTGCAGAGCTGCCAAAACTCCCTCATTTTTCAGGAGGCTTCCAAAAAATTATATATCTTTATGTCTACAGAAGAGAATATGAGAGATTATATTCCACATACTAAGAATCTTGCTATAGGATTGGCCAAGAGCTGATCACGTGATAAAGCGTAGTTTTGCCCATTACATCACCTGAGAAGAAAAGTTCGTTACACTCTATGATGATAGTCACTTTGTTTCGCTGATCTCTTAGTCCACACAGTCCTAACGCGTGATATAACTTACGATTTTGAGTACGCGCGAAATTAAAGTGCATTGCACTATGGTCTATTATAAAATGGGTTCAAGAATGTAGCCAATTGGAAGCGCTGAAATGAGTCACGTGTGCGTGCATTATTTTCTTCAGGTAAGCACAAGAAGAGTCTCTCTTCCACCTCCCTGGCCTGACGTACGTCACAATGTTTTACACTAGCAGTGCGCACTCAATCAGTTGTTACAAGTGCGTCACGCGCTACTATACGCGCTGTCAATCCTGTAAACAACTTCTAGTTCGGGCCGCGGGCTGCCACAACAGCCGGCGGCCTTTCTTGTGCATAACAGTACGTGGCGTACGTATACTCTTATACGTACGTACAGTACTAGGTGAGTGTGCGGGATTTCGAGTGCGACGTGCGTAAATGTTTGGGACGAACATCTTCGGACATCTTGACTTTTGAGCGAGTGCTACATGTAGCTGACTGGTATTGACCCACAAAGGTACGTGAATAATGCTGTTAGTTTTCGACCCATTTTATAAAACTAATGATGCACAGGATTATTTCGTGGCGTTAGTGAAGGTGCGGCTCACTCTCGAGTATTGACAACGGTTGCAAACATGCACTCGGCTGCGCCTCGTGCATGTCGCACCATTGTCAATACTCTCGAGCGCGCCGCACCTTCACTAACACACTCTATCCTGTGCATCATTAGTATATCATTTGACCTGGGTCAAGTGATAGACCACAGTGCAACGCACTTTTATTTCAGTGCCACCCGCGGGGCGCGGAACAAATTTTTATTTGTTTTGTCATCTACGCGCATACGTCATGAAGTAACTACGTAGCCTAAGCCCTGAGGATACCCTAAGACAGCTAAAACGGTTTCAGATGTGGAATAAAATGGGAATATCTAGGCCCCTAGATGTGGAATATAAAGCAAATTATCAACTTTTAGTTTCAGGCAATGAGACAAACTATCACTTCCTCGGCGATCTGAATGTGTACGCTATCTTTCCTCAGCTGCGCTTCAGAAAGATAGCTACATCCAGATCGCCTCAGAAGTGATAGTTTGTCCATCACCTTCACCAACGTTGTTGATTTGCTTACTATGTGACTATGAGGGATGGTATAGTTTTGTTGAGATGGAGATTCAGATTTTAAGTTTTTGGGAGATAATTGGAAATTTACTGCTCGTATGAAGTATTAAATAGCATATAATTCTCAGAGAAATTAAAAGTTTATTTGATGAAGATCAGCTTTGAAATGACTGAGATATCAACAAAGAAAGTAAAACAAAGTGGTCCTAATAAAAGGTTCGGCCCATCTTTTATTAGGACCACTTCATTTTGGTATATTTCAGCCATTTCAAAACCAATCTTAATCAAATAAACTTTTAATATCTCTTAGACTTATTTGCTCTTACTTCATGAATATAAGTAGTATTGAATTATTTCACAAAAGTTAAAATCTGAATTTGCATCTCAACCAAAGTTGTACCATCCCTTTAAAGGAGCATGGAATTAAATGTCTTAACACTAGTATCTGCCTGATTGCTCTTCAGAATCTCCTTGATTTTCATGTGTGAATGTTGGCAGCCCCACAGTTGTGCTTTGCTCGTATAAGAGTCTGTGATTTGCTCGTAAAGAGCAACAACCAGATGTCCCTGGCTTCCTTCTCGGACCAAAGTGGGGCAGTAGGAGGATGGTCTTCACATCCCCTCCCCCCCCCCCCCCCAACCTCTCTCCTTCCCTCTTCCGACAAGGATGATAGCATCACTTGTCCTTGGAGATGTCGGGAGGATGCGCGTCCACTTATCATTTTTTTTCTCTCTCTAAATTTGTGTCCTTCCAACCTGCTGAGTTTGTTTCTCCGGGAATCGCCAAGATGATTAGCATTGATTGATGTTACTGCATATAGTGTGCTGATGATGCGACAAACTGGATGTGGGTTTAGACAGGATCCGCGCAGGAGTAGTGTTGCTAGGCAACACATTGGTGTCATACAGTGTCATCTTCATAAGGAAGTGAGTGATTTGATATAAATTCTCTTCTAAATGTGTGGTGAAAAAAACCTATAAAATACCTAACAATAAGAATATTACGTGTGGGATATCATTTACTCCAGTGCAAGCAAACTGAAATTTAAACAGTTTTTTTTTTAAATTAACGGATTTTAGATGCAAATCTATGCTATCTTTGCATATTCACTGTAGTAGGCATTTATATCTACTTTTGAGTGCATATCTCTATTCGCTCAAGCATGGTCCATTAGGATATGTTGTCATGCAGGAAATGATACTGTTTAAAGCATTAAAATGTACTACAAGAGTGGTATGTATTGGAAAAGCAGTAAATGGTCAGATGAGGTAGATGAGTTAATATGAATACTAATAGTCCTTTGGAGCTTTTCTTGTCACATATCAAAGTCTGTGCATTGTTCATGTCACATCATGCGTGAAGCATGCAGTAAGCTTAAACCAGAGCAGTGAAGTGGTTGTCAGAGGCATTATGTTTGTAGGTTTTCATCTTTTTTTCTTTTTCTTTTTTTGTCAGTTGAGATGTTATAATCTTTATGTGGCAGCCTAGAAAGCCTAAAGCAGATTACAATCAGATGTGGTGGTGTGACTGGACATATAATTGATTATCTATAGATATTAAGAAAAGGTCAGGATGAGGAGTCAAGGGGATCTAGAATCAAGGATTCCTGTAAGGGTCATAGTGCATTTTCCCTGCAAAAAGGTAATTTTCAGTGATTTCGTAGTCATTATTTGTTTTATATGCTTTAGAAAATATTCATCTATTAAGTCATTTTTCTGATTATACAGTGTAGGCCTACCACAGGGCTGCACACTAACCATTTTTTTCTACCAGTCTGACCTGTCTGTTGGACCAGTAGGTACCCAGTTTCTCCATTATTTACTGGTCCGACAGTGATTTTTTACTGGTCCTAGACTGTCAGACCAGTGCCAGTGTGCAGCAAATGTTGCCTACCACTACAACGTTATACCGACACTTAAAGGGAAGGTAAACCCAAAGAGCAATGTGGATTGAGTAAAACCAGCAACATAAGTAGAAAACATCAGTGAAAGTTTGAGAAAAATCGGACAATCGATGCAAAAGTTATGAATTTTTAGCTCACCTGAGCCAAAGGCTCAAGTGAGCTATTGCGATCGCCCTTCATCCGGCGTCCGTCGTGCGTCGTGCGTCGTGCGTCGTCCGTCGTCCGTCGTCCGTCGTCCGTCGTCCGTCGTCCGTCGTCCGTCGTCCGTCGTGCGTCGTGCGTAAACTTTTTACATTTTCATCTTCTTCTTGAAAACCCCAAGACCGATTTTCATCAAACTTGGCAGGTAGCATCCCTAGGGGGTTAGGAACTCAATTTGTTAAAATGGGCACCATGCCCCACCCAGGGGGCCCCCAGGGGGCCTAAACCCCCCAAAATTAAGGAATCTGTAAAAATCTTCTTCTCTAGAACCAGAAGTGATAGAGCTAAGTTAATACTATGGGTTAGTACATTGATGACTGTAGTTTCAAGTTTGTTCATGGCAGAATCAGGGGTGCCCCCCTTGGGACCCAGGGGAGGGGGGTGGGGAGGGGTTCTAATGGGGCCTAAATTGTACATTTTCTCATCTTCTTCTTAAGAACCCCATGACCCATTTTCACCAAACTTGGCAGGTAGCATCTGTAGGGGGTTAGGAACTCAATTTCTTAAAATGGGCACCATGCCCCACCCTGGGGGCCCCCATGGGGCCCAAACCCCCCAAAATTAAGGAATCTGTAAAAATCTTCTTCTCTAGAACCAGAAGTGATAGAGCTAAGTTAATACTATGAGTGAGTACATTAATGACTGTAGTTTCAAGTTTGTTCATGGCAGAATCAGGGGTGCCCCCCCCCCCCCTGGGACCCAGGGGAGGGGGGTGAGGAGGGGTCCTAATGGGGCCTAAATTGTACATTTTTATCTTCTTCTTGAGAACCCCATGACCCATTTTCACCAAACTTGGCAGGTAGCATCCCTAAGGGGTTAGGATCTCAATTTGTTAAAATGGGTGCCATGCCCCACCCAGGGGGCCCCCATGGGGCCCAAACCCCCAAAATTAAGGAATCTGTAAAAATCTTCTTCTCTAGAACCAGAAGTGATAGAGCTAAGTTAATACTATGGGTTAGTACATTGATGACTGTAGTTTCAAGTTTGTTCATGGCAGAATCAGGGGTGCCCCCCTTGGGACCCAGGGGAGGGGGGTGGGGAGGGGTTCTAATGGGGCCTAAATTGTACATTTTCATCTTCTTCTTAAGAACCCCATGACCCATTTTCGCCAAACTTGGCAGGTAGCATCTGTAGGGGGTTAGGAACTCAATTTCTTAAAATGGGCACCATGCCCCACCCAGGGGGCCCCCATGGGGCCCAAACCCCCCAAAATTAAGGAATCTGTAAAAATCTTCTTCTCTAGAACCAGAAGTGATAGAGCTAAGTTAATACTATGAGTGAGTACATTAATGACTGTAGTTTCAAGTTTGTTCATGGCAGAATCAGGGGTGCCCCCCCCCCCCCTGGGACCCAGGGGAGGGGGGTGAGGAGGGGTCCTAATGGGGCCTAAATTGTACATTTTTATCTTCTTCTTGAGAACCCCATGACCCATTTTCACCAAACTTGGCAGGTAGCATCCCTAAGGGGTTAGGATCTCAATTTGTTAAAATGGGCACCATGCCCCACCCAGGGGGCCCCAGGGGGGCCCACACCCCCAAAATGAAGGAATCTTTAAAAATCTTCTCTAGAATCAGAAGTTATAGAGCTAAGATAATACTACGAGTGAGTACATTAATGACTGTAGTTTCAAGTTTGTTCATAGGAGATCCAGGGGTGCCCCTCTTGGGGGCAGGGGTGGGGGGGGGGGGTGGTTGGGAAGGTCCAAATGGGGGCCTGAATTGTACATTTTCATCTTCTCTTCCTGAACACCTCGTGACGGATTTTCATCAAACTTGGCAGGTAGCATCCCGAGGGGGTCAGGATCTCAATTTATCAAAATGAGCACCATGCCCCACCCAGAGGGCCCCAGGGGGCTCCAATCCCCCCAAATTAAGGAATCTGTAAAAATTTGGGCCCTTGTTGTACATTTTCATCTTCTACTTGAGAATGCCTGGTCAAATTTTGGTAGAGCTGTGAATAATTTAGATTAGTGATTGCGTGAAAGGTGAACTTGCGATACTCAGGTGAGCGCTAGACCCGCGGGTCTCTTGTTAAAGTTTTGGTGTTGGAACCGCTGGATGAGGAGACTACTAGAGGTTATGACGTATGAGAGGACAACAATACAAAGAGAATATAAAGGAAATTCAACAAAAATTCATTTTTCTGGCATTATGAAAGATCACTTGACTAACCGCTTTCAGGAAGCAGGGGGAATCATTGCTACCCTTAACATATGTCAGTATCAAGTTGACAGAATTTGTAATTTTCATGAAAAATGGATTGTTGTAGAATTTTCTTTATATTTCCTTTGTATTGTTGTCCACTCATACGTCATAACTACTCGTAGTCTCCTCTTCCAGCGGTTCCAACACCAAAACTTTAAAAATTCATAACTTCTGCATCAATTGTCTGATTTTCTTCAAACTTTCACTGATGTGTTCTACTAATGTAGCTGCTTTTACTCAATCCACATTGTTCTTAGGGTTTATCTTCCCTTTAAATATGCAGATTTTGTAGCATGCACAAGGTGAGATTTGCAGATCACTCGAATGCATTTTGACTCTCGTCTGCATTGTAGACTGGTGTCCTCGTGCTGTGGCCCATGTTGATCAATCAAAAGACGTCAGCAGTGTGCCAGCATGACAGGATGAGTAGCGCACTCTTGATGAGGTGTTAGATTGATGAGGTCTTTAGTTCTATCCATTTTCATGGTCTGCTAATGATCTGAAATCGAGTATCGTTATTGATTTTAGTCATTTAGCTAAGTAGAAGCCAACATACTGAACTTGAGATTTATTACAGTTTGTAAAATTCAACTCAATGTAATTATTTGGAAATGTTCACCATTGCTGCATCATGATTTTGTTAAATTGATAATTAAAGGAAAATGTACTTTCATGGAGAGGCAATCTGCAATACTGGAAAAGTTATGGTCTGAAAATAGCTGTTATAGCTGACATCATTATATGAAATATTTTGATCTTTTTTAAAAAGATCTGAGTGGATTACTCTGATGTAAGTCAGAACTAAGGTTCAACCTTGCCCATTGATGGGATGAGATCAATAACAATAAATGTATTTGATGTTATAACATTTTCTTAGACATGGAATATCGAAATCATATCTCAAAACAGCTGACTGATCATATTTCATGCATCATGTGAGTACTATATAGTAGACACTCAAATTTGATGGGGTCAAATGCAGTATAGAATGTTAGTCCATGGACCGTCAACATATTGTCAAATATGTTATGTTAGCATTAAGATAGACATGATCATGTTATACATACTATTTGTGTAATCATTCTACCATGGGGCACATGGGGTAGACATTTTTTTTTTTTTTAGAAACAAATGGCAAAAGGACAAAAAATAATGGAATGTACCATGGTCATAGTAATTTTCATTTTCTGCAATGCTGAAAACAGCAATTGATAATTGTAGTGACACATAAGAAATATACAGCACAGGTGTAAGAAGTAGCACACAGTGAAATTTGAAACTGCATGCATGAGGTGTATGTTTGCCAAATCTGAGCTGTACTCATGGTGATACAACAAGAAATGGCTTCCACAGAAAATCACATTGGTTTTGTGTATTACCAAAGGACTGTGACTTTCAAAACCTACGCGATGATAAGAGATGAGGACTTTTGCTGTTGGTACCATAGACAATGTTCTAACCTCGGAGAGCTGAAACGCTAGCACGGAGAAGTAATAAGTCCCTCAAAAGCATTTCTAACTCGTCAGGTGGGGCATTCTGTGTAGTTCCTCCCCTCCAGTCATATGTTGCAATGCCTGTGGATCCATTTGGTCTTGAGCTATTGTGTCTCCTTTCTTGAATAGCACCAGCTATGCTATCCTTACACAGGGTACTGCGCGTGGGAGTTTATGAGGGAACTTGTCAATAGATAAATCAGACACCTGCACTTAAAGGGGTCCATGTACTTTGTGCCTGTGATGGAAGAGCCATGCTAATTATGTCATAGTCTCCACAAAAGAAAGAAAGAAAGAAAGAAAATATAAAACAGGAAGTGTGACAGGCTATATTCAGAGTGATGCTCCTGAGCTATTTGTTTTCTTTTTTTATGTATTCATTGTTAAGTATTAATGAATCTACTCGTTTATCCTTCATATATTTGTCTATTTTCAAGAATTGATCTATCTTTTGGTATATTTTTCATATATTTGTCTATTTTATGTATTTATGATCTTTGACTAAAACTGGCTAGTAGAAACATCATTAAAATGGGAGCTGGCTCTCAGGCAAGCCAGCATTGCTGTAGCACAGAGGTTGAGGCTCTGGACCTTCCGATTGGAGATTGTAGGTTTGAATCCCACCTGACACATACATTCTAAGACAAGTTGTTTCACTCCACACAATGTTCCTTCTGACCTCGGTTTTTAGACAAAAGGGTGCTGGCAAGCTGGGGCACTACAGTGGCAGGGTCTGCTTAGGGAGTAGTGCTAGTGCTGAAGAGGGTACTCTAGGTAAATAAAACATCATTGAAATGATAAGAGGCCCGCCATGTCTCCCTGAATCAGCAAGAGGCTGTCAAAAAAGTGTACTACTTCATGTTCTGACAAAAGAATATAAAAGCCTTCTAGATTTTGATGTGTGAATTTAAGTATCCTTGTCATTATTATTATTATTATTATTATTATTATTATTATTATTATTATTATTATTATTATCATCATTATTGTCATGATCATCATCATCATCATTGTCATCATCTTCATAATTAGTATCACCCTCATCAACGAATGTTCATCGTAGTGTTTTTGTATTACTAGTGATATCTTGATTATTGTTATCTGTAATGTGTGCATGTAAGACAACTTTACTTCAAGTCTGCATATTTTACTCCTAACTGAATTTATGAAGAGCTGCGTGTGCCAGTTACTTTGGTCTAATGTTCTTTTATAAATTCCTAGAATGTGGTAAGAATTGTCAAAGGATTTGTCTATGTACATCTTACAAAGTCGGGACTAAAAGAACCTGAGACCAGGAAGACGAGACATTCCAAACCCATTTTCCTGGTATTCCGCTGCACTCCTTCTCGTGGCTGGCCATGCCTACGTCACAACTTCTTATCATCTAGCCTTCTTGAGAAGTTGCATCTTTTGGGTCGCAGCTAGGCACATCAACAAGGAAATGCATAGCAAGCAGTGTGCCCAAATGTTGCATATATCCTAGTATTTGCTGGATTACTGTCTTGAAACAGGGTTTAATCTTGTACTGTAGTTGGATGTCATGTCCTACGAATATGTGTATAGGCCCTATGCAATGGTATAATGTAATTCTTCAGTATGCTTTGTCCAGTACTAATCAGATGTTACTGCAGATTTACAGAGAAATGAGATTAGATAAAGCTGCAGTCAGGGGGGATTGTAAAAGGAGAGGAAAAAAAAAATCAAAGCCCTAAATCAGAGCCTACTGCATAACCTCTAAATTTCATATGTTGCATAATTGATAAACGCTTTCATTCTTTATTTTCTAGAGATTTCCAATTCACATTTCCGAGCAATAGTTTCTCCATCTCAGTATTACACAGAGCAGCAGTCGTATATGTGGGTGTGTGCATCTGTGTGTGTGTCAGCAGTCGAGTCACCTGGTACATACCTACACCAGAGTAAGCGGGATTGATTACAAGTACGTGGAGAGTGCAAATCAGTGGGGTCTCTAGCGGATAATGATCTGGCTGTAGCTCAGCTCCCAAGAGGTTATCGTGTTATCACATTGTTCATGTGTACAGGTGAATGCCTAGGGTTCTACTTGGTTACATTCTGCAGCATTTGTTTGTCTGACCACTGACTGATAGCCATACCCCCCCCCCCCAATCTGTCCAAAGCAGATTACAGCCATTTGGTCTGAGGGGTGAGGCTTCTTCATTTGTTTGGGGTTCGGTCATTCCCTTTTATTGGGTGTTATTGCTGAAAAGAATGTAGCACCATGGCATTGGACACCGGCTTTGTGTGAGGGAAAAGGAGGAATTTGGGGACCGGTCTTTAGAAGTGCTGCGAGGTGCGGCTACCACCCAACTGTGAACTGTTGGAGGAACCATTCGTGCCGGCACATACAGCCTGGAGATATCTCCGCTATGTGTAGTCTTGTGCTTGCATGCTGCTGCAATGCAGCTGGGCTTCGATTAGACGACTGGCCAGTGTTTTTTCTTTGTACATGTGTGCAAGTTTGATGGACGAGGCTGGAACATTGATGGCCCCCCATATGTGCTGATTGTTACTCGGAGGGGTGTTTGTTTGATCTGGCCAGGGGACGAGGAAGTCATTTCACGGACAGTAAAGAGAACATTGTATTGCGCAACCGCTGATTGAATCATCCATTCACTTTTTGTTCTCCTATTGTGCAAAGAGATCTACAGAGTCAGACTTGCTTGACATACTCTCTATAGTTTCCACTCAAGGGATATCACATGGATACTAACTCTTCTGGATATATGCACTGTGCTTGTATGCTACTGATCTGACAGGAGTGGAATAATCCATATTTACAGCAGCTGTGAGGTATGGTGGCAAATTTAAAGGGAATGTCCCAACATGTTAAAGATACTGTTTACCATTGGGAGCTGTAATTTTAAAAAAATGTCTGAGATATCACATTTGATGCATATGTGTCAGTCAGTTGTATCACAAAACATCCTACCATATAAAAATTTTTGCAGTAAAGCCTGAAATATAAGGAGGTACCACTATTTTTCTCAATAAACCATAACTGTAGATGGTTTAGTCTACAGGCATTTTTATTATAACTATTGGTCACATTTTGTATATTTAACAATACTTAGCAATGATCTACTGATTCATTTTTTTTTCATTGGTTGTTTATATCCCTAACTCACATTTTAGAACTATTTTGAAGCACTAAAGCTGGGTTTTTGTTTCATCTGCAAATGGTAAATAATGCCTTTAATAGAGGAAGGGGATTCAGTTATGTGTCTCACGTTTTTGTCAAATTTGTTTGTTAATGGCAACTAGTGTCGAATCGTAAGCTCATTCTGTCAAAATCAGCACTTGCAAGAAACATACAATGTGTGAATTGAGTGTTAGACCTTTACAATTTTTAGGATTTGTGCAAAGGGAATTTTGAAGAGACAGGATGTCCTGTTATTAATGCAAAAGTGACAGCTTTGGTAGATATCTCACAGTGTGTATGTTGATCAAGTGAACCTTGTCAGTGTGATGTGATTGAACTATGCTGAGGCTATCTAATAAAGCTTGAAGATGATTTGACGTGGTACATATCTTGCTTTGAATGAGTGGCAAGTAGTGTTCTGAGCACTACCCCCCCCCCCACACAAAAAACCCCCACAACAAAACAAAACAAAACAGAACAAACAAACCAATACTAAGCAATGAGGTGATTGAATATAGCCTATTCATATCTTAACCAGTACCAAACATTAAGATGATTTGATAAAACTTATTCCTATCTTGCTTTGAATGAATGACAAAAAGATCAATATGTAAACAAAAATTTTGAGTGTTTGTGTGAAAGGGTACCACTGTTATTGTCATGTACAGATATGTATCAGACGTGAAAAGTTTAGTTTTCAGTGATAAATGTTACTATGCTGCGATGTCATTTTGGCTGTTTGAAGAGCAACTTGTTTGTATCTGATGGTTTTATACAGTTTTGTGTCTCTCTTAGCCCTGACCTCCACTAGATACAAAGAAGGGCTACTGATATTACATCAAGCTGAATAGTTTCTAGTAAAACCGCCTGATTCGAACATCGTGGTTCTCCATGAGTTTGATATTTTTCATTTAGTACATTTCTTGTCATGGTTCTATGATTATCTCTTCTTTTGTTAAAGGTGATGATACAGAGGAAAATCATTGAAAATCCTTGTAAAATTGGGCTAATGGTAAAAAAAAAAAAAAATTGAAGATTATAATGTCAAAATGTCTAGCTCCACATCAAATATTGTGCCCAATGATCTTTGACTTAGTGATTGAGTGATTTGGTTGAGTGACTGTGCTTTTATTCTTTTTTTTTTTCAGATTGGTCATTTGCATTGCATACCAGATCACCCAAAATATGATTTCCTCAATAATGCTATGAGACACATTTTAACTATGCACAGTGATATTGACTTCTGTCAAATATGATGTCCTAGAAATGTATGAAATAAAACAGGGAAAAAATGATTGCTTGAAGAAGGTGATGCATAATCAATACTATGTCACAAAGAAGAATTGATGACACACTATCTAATAGCAGAAACTTTTGTGTGGTCATTGTTTTTCAATGGATCAGTTTAAGGGAACTTTGTTTGTAATTTTTGCTGATGAGAGTATTCTTGACAAAATTTGAAATTTACAGCAACAAAAAATGTGTTGACCTGACATCACCTCCTTACTCTTATAAAGCAAGCAAAATTTAAGAAAAAAAAATGTTCATTCTACATTGTAATTATATTTAATGCTTATCACTGCCATAGGTCAACCATTCACAAAATATATCTTACTGTTTTGTCCAAATTAAAAAAGTCGATATTTTTATTGATAGGCCTCTACCACATTACATAAAATCAGTCCATTGTAATAATATGTCTATGACATAATTCATTATTCTAAGCCAAAAAAGAGCTTTCCTGTAGTACACACCCAAATTTTTATAGCTTATATAGGGGCTACTGTATTTAAAGTTAGTTGCCCTATATACAGTAGCAACTTGCCCCCAATACTGCTATGCAGATTCCATTTTGGGGGGATGAAAGTTATGCCTTGTCAAGGCTGTATGGTGAGATACAAATGCAGCAATATTCCAGATGCAAAACAAAACAAACAAAAACCAAACAAGCAACAAAGTACAAAACAAAAACAGAGAGAGATAGAGAAAGGAATTAAATGTTTTTATAATACAATAAGGCATGTTTGTCATAGAATTTGAGTACCGATAGTGATACCCTCCAGCAACAGTTAAAGGCACTGTTTACCTTTGGGAGCAGTGATTTAAAAAATGTTTGAGTTATCACATTTGATGCATATGTGTAGGTCAGTTGTATCACAAAACATCCTGCCATATAAAAATATTGTAATAAAACCTGAAATATATGGAGATATCACTGTTTTTCTCATTAAACCTTAACTGCAAACGTTTAAGTCTACAAACAATTTTATTATAACTACTGTATCATTCACATTTTGTATATTTTTCAACACTCAACATTATACTGAGTAAATTTTTTACACTGGTTGTTTCTATCCCTACATGTAACTCACATTTCAGAACTATTTTGAAGCACTAAAGCTGGGTTTTTGTTTCATCTGCAAACGGCAAATAATGCCTTTAATCGTGTTATGTCATCAAAAGACTCGGTGACATGCACATGCTTGCTTCAGTTGCTATGGAGTTCTGAAATCTCTATGTTGTCCTTTGCGTCTTTGCAGCGACAAGCTCTTTGTAAGTAGCACGCCAGTTTATCGATATTTTTGTCAGATTGTGGGGAGCTTGTTGTTGGTTATATTTCTCTCTAGTTTCTTTGCTGGTAAAGCAGCTGACAAATGTGTGTTGATTTCGCGTGGTGATCAATCAGAGAAGGGGAAGTGTTAGGCCGGTATGGCAGAAGAAGAATCACACCCAGAGAGTAACTGTAATGAAAAAACAGACCTGTGCGGAGTGGCAGTTTTATCCTTATTTTCTGTCGTCCCTGTAATGATATGTGAGCATGCTGGGTGGCAAGCGCAGGGTTTGTCAGACGTGACATTATGACATATGATGGAATTCCATATGTAATCCAGCGAGAGACAAATTCATGGCCAATATTGAATTTGGATTTGGATCGTAATTCAATTTCAAATCATTTGTACCGCGGCGAGGCTGACGTATGTAACATTATAGTCTATGCACTCGGCAGTGCAATGGTCATATTGTACGCTCAGTATTGCTGGGTTTCTAAAGCTATTTCAACAAAATGATTATGGCTGTATATCATATTTCTTGTGTGAAATTTCAGAGTTATTTTCTTCTTTACTCAAAATTTGTTACTGTCTTAAACTGGCACTAGCAGGCTAGTAGAAACAGCTATAAGTAGAGTTGTGTTATCACAACTTTGTTTAAATACCAGCATGCTTAGCCTTGAATGAAGAGTTTTGTTGCAAACTGTTTCATTCATTACAGGTTAAAGTCACCAACTGTATCAGTGCAGCAGTCAAGTTAGTCAAGGAAGTTTCTAAAGACTCAAACCAAGTCTAACCTAAGCTATTTGGATTTGTCAATCTGCAATCTAGTTTTAAAACCAAAACTTTGTTGTACTGATCCTAATAGAAGGCATGCCAAACACTTCTACTAAAGATTGCAGTTTAAAGGGATCGTATAGTTTTGGTTGAGACCTAATTTCAGGTTTCTAACATTTTTTGGTGAGATAATGAGAAACCTCTTATGAAATATGAAAAAGCATGTAATTCTATGAGGAATTCAACATTTATTTGACGAAAATTGGTTTTGAAATGGCTGAGATATCCAAAAAAGAGCGATTCTAATAAAGTGTGGGACTCACACTTTATTACGATCGCTTAGTTTTACTTTGTTTTTGGATGTTTCAGTCATTCCAAACCCGATTTTCATCAAATAAACTTTGAATTCCTCTTAAATGGTATGTTCTGTACTATACCATAAGTGTTTTCTTGGTATCTCGCAAAAAATTAAAAGCCCAATTCTCATCTCCACCAATACTGTACCATCCCTTTAATATGTGGCATTCTTTACCAGCAATTTGTATGCAAAAGTATGCTGTGTATCACTTCCCCAAAGGCTTATCTCTGGATATGGCAGTATATGATGCCTACCCTGTATCATTACTGAACAAGGTCAGGAGTCAATGTCAAACTAAAACAACAACTGTAGCACATTAGCAGAAATGTATATGATACTATTTCTTCTTTACTCAAAATTTGTTACTGTCTTAAACTGGCACTAGCAGGCTAGTAGAAACAGCTATAAGTAGAGTTGTGTTATCACAACTTTGTTTAAATACCAGCATGCTTAGCCTTGAATGAAGAGTTTTGTTGCAAACTGTTTCATTCATTACAGGTTAAAGTTACCAACTGTATCAGTGCAGCAGTCAAGTTAGTCAAGGAAGTTTCTAAAGACTCAAACCAAGTCTAACCTAAGCTATTTGGATTTGTCAATCTGCAATCTAGTTTTAAAACCAAAACTTTGTTGTACTGATCCTAATAGAAGGCATGCCAAACACTTCTACTAAAGATTGCAGTTTAAAGGGATCGTATAGTTTTGGTTGAGACCTAATTTCAGGTTTCTAACATTTTTTGGTGAGATAATGAGAAACCTCTTATGAAATATGAAAAAGCATGTAATTCTATGAGGAATTCAACATTTATTTGACGAAAATTGGTTTTGAAATGGCTGAGATATCCAAAAAAGAGCGATTCTAATAAAGTGTGGGACTCACACTTTATTACGATCGCTTAGTTTTACTTTGTTTTTGGATGTTTCAGTCATTCCAAACCCGATTTTCATCAAATAAACTTTGAATTCCTCTTAAATGGTATGTTCTGTACTATACCATAAGTGTTTTCTTGGTATCTCGCAAAAAATTAAAAGCCCAATTCTCATCTCCACCAATACTGTACCATCCCTTTAATATGTGGCATTCTTTACCAGCAATTTGTATGCAAAAGTATGCTGTGTATCACTTCCCCAAAGGCTTATCTCTGGATATGGCAGTATATGATGCCTACCCTGTATCATTACTGAACAAGGTCAGGAGTCAATGTCAAACTAAAACAACAACTGTAGCACATTAGCAGAAATGTATATGATACTATGTATCATTTTTTTTCTCATTTTAAGTTATTGATATGTAGGAAGTAAGAGACAGAAATCTTTTTGCATGTGCAGCCACACATTCATTGCATTTTGTGGTGTGCTATATACTGGTATGTTACATGATATGTACTATGCAAACGGTAATTTATTGTTCGAAGAAGTGCTATCCACATTGTAGTTTAGAGCATGTCATTTTGGGCCAGTTGAGTTAAGTTTGTGAAATATGTGAAGTTTGGAGATTAGATATGATAACTGTTGTACCTTTTACCAACATTAAACTCTGGTCTACCTGTTGGCTGCAGGGATGTGTGCTTTATTCAATCATCTTAAAAGCCTCAATATGGTAGTTTTGAATTACTGTATACGCCGAATATTTCGCGAGGTTTTTATTTTCGCAAATTTCGCGAGTCAGGTGCTATTCGCGAAATTGAAGACACACAAAAATATTGACTCTGATCTCGATGTGAATGTGGCGTACGCAGGTACACTTCTCCATTCAGTACAGGACTCCACCATTGCGAATTCAACCACTCGCGAAATTGTCGGGAATTCCTTATTCACGAAAATTTAGACTCACGAAATATATGGCGTATACAGTATATTTGTATGATTGTATGCTTTTATCATAAGCTTGACAAACCACTTGGTAAGCCAAACTTCAAAAAAAAATCGTTAGAAGATAAAAATAAGTATGGGTTATGTCGAACAAGGCTTTTTCAAGTGAAATTTCCATTTAATTCATGAAAAACGTGTCATCAGCGTTACAGTTTTATTTTGCTGTGTTGAAGACAAAAACAGCTTATGCCTCAGGCCCAAAGTGGCATATTCTTGGCTTGCCCATCTGTCCTTTCATCAGTCCATCTCGCAAAGACCTTATCAATGCGATATAAGAAAAAAACGGGTGTGCGTCATTCCATGTGAACTGGAAAGGTGTTGAGATAATGGCAGTATAAACATCTTTATTTATGTGTTTTGCATTTATGCTTCCCCTGCAAACTTGATTTGATAGAATTGCATATTGAATTGACAGTATTTTGAAATACTTTTTATATTAAAGGGAGTCTGGATGCAATCAAAGTGAGTCAGGATGCAACCGGGTCTTGCACTTATTTCATTTCAAAATGCTGATTATGGTTCCGTAAAGTTGAGCATAAGTGCTGTCCAGTTGTGATATCATTAGGTGGGAAGAAAAAGTGAAACTATTACATGAGAATGGTTAATGGCCAAAGATCAAGGTCAAAGGTCATCCATCAGCTAGAAATGTTCAATGATATTGCTACAAATTTAGCTGGTTGACAGGGTAGATAAGAATCAACAATTATTGTGAAGAATATGTTGGCCAAAATTTTAGTGAATATGTAAAATTCAAGTGCAAAGGTCACTGTACTTACTTAAAAATGTCATTTTCCAGCTGTAACTTCAGCTTGGAATATCAAGTTGTATCAAAAGTTACTGATGGACAAGGATAGAATGAATAAACAATCAGTAGTTTGAAATGATAGATGAAAGGTCAAAGGTCAAGGTCAAAGGTCACCAAATGATGCTGTATGGTGCAGTAATGAAAACTCATTCCAAGAGACAGTCAGAGGTTGATCCTTGGTCTGTGATCAAGATATTAGGCTTCATCAAAATGTTAGTGAAGGGCCATTTATGTAGATACGACAATTTAACAGGGTGCTTACATAAAACAGGGGCATCCCAGGCAACTGTGTGCAGCGATCAAATTGCTCTAGTTTTGACTTTTTGTGTGTTTCATCTGTGACTAGTGAGCTGAAAAGGCCCGTGGGAGCAGAGACTACACCAACACACACATATACACACACACACACACACACACACACACACATTCTCATAAGTATTTTCAAGCGAGGACCTATAGTATTACCTGTAGAAAGTTCTCTCACCACCACCACCACCAAGCTAAATCTATATTAGCATTGTACATGTATCTACAATGTAAGTATTTGCCCACAGGGCTAAAAGGTTTAATAGTGCATTTTTGCAATATCATGCTTCTCCAGCATTTACTTCACCTGTTGAATCCCTCCTCCAGAGACACCTGAGAAATGTCAGTACAAAAAAGCATTACTTTAGCATTTGCCTGTAGTGAGAGGTGCACTTGTACAATAACTATTGACATAATTGTGCATGTGACACTTTTTAATTATCTGAAGCCCATAGCTGCATCTTCACTTGCTGATTCTGCAATTGAGTGGTATCCTCTATCAGCATAGCACAGCAGTAGACAATGGTGTCAACTCGAATGCTAGCTACTGCTACTTCATCATCTAGTACACTGCTACCACGTAGCTAAGGGTAGCGTAGATGCTGTATAATCAATAGGTACATGAATGTGCCGAGGGACTGCCATACACAAGCAGCTGCAAATCTTCTGTGCTTTGATATGTACATCTAATTTAGTGCAGCAAATTCATACAACCAAGAATTTAAGAAACAACCATCAATTAATTTATTTGAAGATTTGTCTGAAGAATTGTTTAAAGAAGGCAGTAGAAAGAGGAAAGATTTGAATTTCCAAACTAATTTGAAGGAATAATGAAAGGAAAGTACTGTAAAAGATCTTACCTCTCGAATTACAGAATCATTTCATGTAAAAAATATACAGTAAATGGGAAGAAAAGTTGCCAGTGAAAGAGTGATAGCACTCTGAAAGCAGATGTCTGTGGGATATGGTGGTTGCTTTGATATACTGAGGTTCATGCTCATCATCTTGATTTTACCCAATTGAGAATTGAAAAAAGAAAAGGAAACAGGAAAATGAGAATATATCTGATTTGTCTCCTTGAATACTCTTTAATATGATTAACAGAACAGTCCAATCATATTTGACACCACTTATCATTTCTGATGCCACCTGTTTCAATAATTTCCTTTTACCAATATGCTTTTACCTTTACATGTTATATTATCATGAATTTTTGTGCATTCATAGCAATATGAATTTATTTAATATCTAGTGTACCTCATCTTCTAAAGCTCCAAATATGAATTCTCTGTATTATTGCCAATTCCATAATAATCAAGGTATGGTGATAAATCAAGTTATTCAGCAAGAGGATAGATATTTGTTGTGAAATTTCTAATAAGACACCGACATTATCATTGCAGATCTGTTGTTCTGAAGATCAGTGTCTTGTCAAGAATTGCAGGTTTGGGTACAGCAAATGCTTCCAAAACACTTCAAAAATGAATGGGACATGCTCTTTGGTTGTGGATCAGACAAAATGCTCTGCACTCATGTGTAGTACTGTATTGTGATGATGACGTTACAAGTATGTGAGCATCTTTGTTCTATACCCCTATTCTCTATCCAAATCTTAAAGGGGATGGCTAGTAACTGATCAGTGGGAATCAGTGGGAATGCTGAGGGATGATTGTTCTAATCCTTGTGGGATTCACTTAAGAGTACATTATATATCTACTGTTGTGTGAAAATTATTTGCTTCAGAATGGTCTCATATTCAAGTAATGTGCAGTTTAATGTTTCCAGGTAAGCGTCCCTGGTCAGTGACGGGGCATTAATCTGCACATTACTTGAATATGAGACCGTTCTGAAGCAAATAATTTTCACACAACAGTAGATATATAATGTACTCTTGAATGAATCCCACAAGGATTGGAACAATCATCCCTCAGCATTCCCACTGATTCCCACTGATCGGTTACTAGCCATCCCCTTTAAGCTTGCATGGTGAGATTTTAGACACATTGCGTGTTACTCAGCCTGCAGCACTTTGAAAGATAAGGTTTCGATCAAATCGACTAGGTTTCCTGCCATTGGGTATATAACTGTTGTGCCTGGAGTATACTAGCTGTCGTGTAAAGCGCGTGATGAAAATTTTATGAGGTTCAAATGTTCTGCCCGAAGATGTAGATGTTCTCATTCATACTGTCCTCCATGACTTCAAAGATTTTGAAGAGATTGGAGATTAAGAATAAGTTTTACATGCTGGTAAAATGTGGACATTGCCGTGATATTTTTTTGTTGCGATATCAGTCTGGGAAGAAACCCCATGAGTGAAAGTCACAGCCATTCATCCCTGCCTGTACCTTTTTGGTTTTGTGATATCATGGGGTGCTTCGGATGCCCACTCATCAGGAAGGATTAGTTTCGTCCCAGAATATGGCTGGATGAGAGCATTGTAGTTACATGAGGAGGATGAAGCGGGAGAGAGTTTGGTTTGGTTTGCCTGCAGGGTTTCACCCCCCCCCCCCCCCCCAAATCAACACGTCCCTGAGAAATCCCCTGTAAATCTCCATCGCCTACCCTTGTCACTCCTGGCAAATCTCGGTCACTCGCTTCCCATGTCAGGATTATGTGTGGAGTGAGGCATAAGATTGCCAGGATGCATTACATCATTGTCACCATTAGTTACGTTCACACATTATTCCTAAACTGAAAGATTAGCTTGAAGTTTCAGTCTTCAGTGATAAGCTCGTAGTTTAGTCTCATGTAGATGTGCTGGAAACTTAGCAGTCTTGAAGATTAGGTGATGATGAGAACCACAAGACATTTGAGGGTTTATATTCTGTCCATGAGCTGCAGGGGGGTCCCCAATCGTAGTTTTGCATCTTGTGGACATGTTTATCAGTGAACTTGAAAGTTACATTTGTAGCGTGACCATTACTCGAATCCTATTCCCCTTCAGGTACCGACCGGGTCAGTGTATATTGTGCGCTACCGTGTCATTGCATGTTATAGAGTTTGTCACTAGCTCTGCGTGTATGTATTTTTTGCGGTCCTGTCGTTTAATCATTGAGTGGAACTCTCCCTTGAAAATTCAATCTTTAAGATTATGTGTCATGTGGAAGCTTGTCATAGTTTAAAACTGCAAGCTAATATCATCGAAGTTTAAAACTTGAGATTACAAATGTCATGTGAAAGGAACATTGCTACAAGACTACATTTTACGAGTATATTGTTGGCATTTATTCCACTGCATTTTTTCTTTTCCTTTTTTTTTTTGTTACTTTTTGAAGGGAGCTGTGACAGATTTTTTCTTTCTTTTTTTTTTTTTTTTGCATGTGCATTAATTTTGTCAGGTGATTTGCAGCCTCTGATATGCATTGGATGCTGAGTTGTTTCTATGCCTCAGTCTGTAGTGTGAAGGTGCTGGAGGCATGTTTGTGTTGGAGATATCTGTCCTTCCATCCATCCTAAATCTCATTATCACGTTCGTGACAGTTTTCGTGTTTGTCTATCCATCAAGGGGTGACTTTTCTAGTTAACCTCATCGACATGGTGAAGTGATTTAAGGAGGGTCAATGAATATATACATACAAGTTGTGTAAGACCACTTTTACCAAATGAAGTGAACTAATCAAGTGTGAATCATGAGGTCCAGTGTAAAAGTTAACAGCTTTTTAATTTGATATTGAAATTTCATGCAGCAAGCTATTTCATACAAGTCCACCCCAGTTATTTTTTTCCCCACCAAATGGATGAGATTCTTTTTTTTTTCCAAGGAATCCATCTCAAATGGAATATTTACCTGTACCAGTTTTCTGTTAAATCTGCAGTGTGAATCTCAGTGTAAGCTTTGAACTTGTACTCTGACAGTTCCGCTATGTCTTGATTCTGCTTTTCTGTCTTCTCGGCTAAATACTGTAAAAGTGGTTTCTTTCGCCTACAGATACTTTCGCGGTTTCCATTGGTGTCAACTTTTTCGCGTGTGTTTAAATTCGCGGTCGGCAAAATCTGTGCATTCACAGTTGTTAAAAACTGTTTTATTTTGCACATGAAAACCCGAACTATAATCCAGTTATTCTTTTATTTTTTAAATAGAAATTAAGATTTAATGCAGGCTTACCTAAAATCAAGTCTCTCGAGTACGTTACAACATGCTTGTAAAGTTGTAGTGTTGACCATCAATACACTCAATGCACGGAATCTCTGTGTGTGCATGTGCGCTATAGCGTTGTTACAAATGGCGAGTTCAAAACATTTCTTTGCGTGGTTAATTTCGCGCGACTTTTCAAAACATTTTTGCGTGATGTTAAATTCACGGTTCAACCTCAAAGCGCGAAAAGCGCGAAAATAAAACCACCGCGAAAGAAACCACTTTTACAGTATTGAGTTCAAGGTTTTGTGGAAAAGTCAGAATATTGGTGAGGTAGGCTTCATAATTCCATTTATTCTTCTTCTGTGGATGCTATCATTGATGTGCTGCCTGTACATAACTGCAGGTGATGCTTTACATCTGACATTTTTCTTTTTTTCTGCAAGTATAGACTCATGAAATTGTAGCTAAAAAGGGCAGCAGTTTGTTAGTTCAGAAAATCATCCCGTCTGACTGAATCCACATATATACTTGTTGGTCTTTATTGGCTCTTCTGGATGTCGTGAACATTAAAACCGCCCCCATTGTCTGCTCGTGTTGGCTTAGTAACAGTCAATCCCGCCTGACCTTTAAACGTGAATAGATCCCGGAGGATAGTACGACCGTATCGTTGCGGGGCTGTGCCAACACAATTTTCAGGAGTAAATTGTGAAAAGGACGTGAAGTGGGATTTTTTTTTGTGTGTGTCTGTGTGTCCGTGTGTATCCATGAAAATGATAACAACGTGAGCTTAAAGTCTGTTGAATTGAGGATGCTTACCATGGATGAAGAGAAAATGTATCACCTGAAGAGTACTTTCATGTTGGCAGCATCCCCCACCCCTGTCCAGTCCTTAAAATGTAGAACGTTGAGATAGCAGTCAAACATTTTTTTCGCCCACTTCACCCGTTGCGGATGGGCTGATTTTGTTACAACACGCATTTCCCATAGACACCTGCCCAAGTATACTCGGGACTTGTCGTCAATGGGTTGATATCTTGCAGGGGATCAGGAAGTATTGATCGTTTGATCCATAACTATTAATATTGTATCTTGCATATATGTTAGATCATCTGAGTATAACATTATGTGAATTTGGACTTATTAGGCTATTTTCATGTGTGTTTGTGTCCATGATTGGGAAGTGCCATGATGGAATGAGAATAAGTATTATCCCTTTCAATAATAATGGGAGGAAAATTCTGGATTTCCCATCTTGGCAACGATATACAGAGAATTTGTGGTGGATATGGGGGAGCATATTTTTGTGAATCTTTTATTTCACGAATATCGGTCTGCTCACAAAAATTTGTCAAAATTAAAACACAGCAAAATATGCTGTGCAATGTACATGTAAAACTGTAGTCTTGGATTTGTGAATGAGGAGACCAGACACATTCAAGTACATATAATGTTAATTCAGATTTCAAAAGCTTTCCCGCCTTCTTAATCTGCTGTGTATGCTGGTGGTTTGATTGACTGCTTTTGATATGAAAGGTGATGTGAATAGACTGCGTGTCTAATATGGGGCAGGAGGTATTCATGTAAGCAGCTGACCTGAACATACGTGAAGGAATATTGTCAAGGTTGCATGATTTTCCACTCTGAATGTTGCTGTGTGTTTGCCCGAGTGGGTCCGAGATTCCCGTCATAATGGCATTCTGTGCATGACGTGAGATGCGCGGGAGCCAATTGGCTGTGAACCGGGGAAAGTCGGGCCGAACTTAATTCACAAAGTGATCCCATCGCCCCTGGCGGTGTTGTGATGGGATTAAGTGACTCCATCTCGATCCTGATGTCAATTTCTTAAAAGCATCACTGCACTGGCACATTGTTACCCGAGACCTGTGGAAGATGCTCACTGAATCTGGGAAGGCATTGTTTTCAAGAGGGGAGGGGGGGGGGCAGGAGAGCAGGGAGGGGCTAGAAAATGGAAGAGTCTTGTGTGACCCAGATTCTTTGATTTTTAATCCTGTAATAGCCACTGTATGATTTGTATCATTTTACCGGATATTTCTTCCATGTGTACTCATGAGACGTGCTATGAATTGACTGTCCTATTTAGTTTGATGACTGGGGCGGGGGGGGGGGGGGGGGGTAGTCTCATTGATGCAAATA